>NC_133654.1:9494812-9794812 GCF_009905375.1 Apium graveolens | reverse complement strand
CACTACTCTTATTATCTCCATATTTCATGTTTACGAGCTAAAATGATATTTTTCCTTTTATGCGGAGAAAATGTATTTTTTTGTCATCATGTACGATATTATGATGATACTACCAAGGTCGACCCAACGGAACATAACAATCATACATTTTCAAAACATCACATATTGCATTGTCAAAATATATTTTTTTGAATGAAAAACGATAAAAGGCATCTCTTATCAGATGTTACCTCGCTACCTTGAATGAACCATGATAACTTGCATGACCTTGTATTATCATAAAATTGTTATTTTTGTTAAAAAATTCTGAAAACTTATCATTTTGTATATATGATTTCTAATATATGCGCCTTCTAATTTATGTTTATTTTAAATTAAATTTAGGAAAAATGACAAATTATAACTTTTTTCGGAATTTTATAACAAAAATAACTATTTTATAAATCCAAACTCAATGCATCAGAGATAAAATTCGGAGGGATAATATCCCTCTCCAAGCACGCTTGAAATCATATGGGATGCTATAGCTAATTTATGAGCTATCCGAAAACAAACTTGACAAACACATCCTCGAAATGCTTAAATAATTTACGAGAACGTTTGAAAACTTACATTTCATTTCAAATGAGAGATTGCAAATGACAGGATTTGACTTCTCATTTCAAATTCTCATATTTATACTAATATTTGAATATACTGGATTTCAAATAAAATCCAAATCCAAATTCTCAAACAGCTTATTTGATTAAATCCAGAATTTCAAATAAAATACAGTTTTCCAAACGGGTCATAATATAATTTGATATAATAATATGAAAATATGCACGTCCTTCTATACCCTGCAATCTTAATACACCGTATAACAAATGCATATTTTAAAAAACGTGAAAATGTTAAGAACCGTCACATCACATATGAATTGTCCACAACATTAATAATAGAATGAATGCTTATTATAGTGAAATACACATTCAATGAATACTTATGTATTATAAACTCTAATCCCATCTTCATATTCAGTAAAGAATGTAAATATATTACAAATTACTCCTTGAACGAATGCATATTGTGTAATACCCCCTATTCTAAATGTGTACCTTGACGGTAAAAATTGACCAATTTCTTTAAAATAATTAATTTTGTTAGTTTTCTATAAAAAATAAGTTATTCTTGTCATTCACTCTTGTAAAAGCATCTCCAACCATATAGAATTCTTAGTTAAAAATTATTAATAAATACTATAAATAAAAATATAGATATTATATAAAAAAAATCATCTTCAATGATACATTCTCTTATTTATAAATATAACCAACCTCTTGATGTTGACTAGATTTATTGAACCACTACAGACCTGTAAGAAATCTGTAAAAAAAAATTAATAATTTATTAACATATTGAAGTAATATGTTTTATTTATAACAACATAAAATTTTAATAACATACTATTTTTAAAATATAGCTAACTAATATAGCCAATACTATTGAAGTACAATATCTTGCAGATTCAACAAATTATACATATTGTTTTACATATCCAATTTAGCCAATTAATTATAGGCAACACCGTTGGAGATACGGAATCTAGGTGTCTGAGGTATACGTTGTAATTCATGTTTTGTCCGAAACTTTAGTTATTGGACTTTTTCTCATAATTTATTAATTCTACTACCTTTAACTTCATTTTGATTACATTTTTAATTTTTTATTAAGCTTTTAAAATTTGTTTATTAATTTTTATTTCCTAAAATATTAAATTTCAATAATATATACATGTTAAAATATAATTGTACCTATTAGACTATATACAAGTTTATTATTATTATTATTTAAGGGTCGTGAGGAAAATTACTATTCTTTTTTTACTAAGATATTTACATTTAAGAATAGTAGAAAAATTATAAGAAAAAAGATAAACATACACTAATATAAATATTAAAAGAAATTCGATAAAATAGTTTGTAATTGTACAATTTTTTTACAGAATTTATTCGTTATCATAAATATTTTTATTCGAGAGAATCGACACAATTAACTTAGTAAATACATACAAATATAAAAAAATTGATACAAATTTTTATATTAGTCACATTTTCTAGAGTATATATCGAACACGCATATATTATATAAATTATTCTAATTAGTACAACTATTTGTAATAAATTTGTATCATTTAATATTTTATACAATAAATATATACTAAGATAAATTGTGAAAAATCTTATGTTAATTAAGTTATGGCAAAAATGGTGCAATTTGAAGCGGATTTCAAAGTAGGGAGATGTAAACTGCAATATTTATGAAATTATGTATACAAAATTGAATTTTGGCCAAATATAAGGGTGGAAAATGCAATTCTCACTTAATTTTATTCAATTATAACATTTTCTATCTATTTTTATAAGGGTAAAATGGCTATTTGGTCACTGTAGTCAGTAGTAACTTACAACTGAGTCACCAAGTTAAAAAAGCTTTCAGTCAAATCATGAAGTATTATAAAACTTACAAATTCATCATTGCTGTTAGTTCCGTTAAATTCCCTAACGGAAAAATGACGTGGCATACTCTCAACCTCATCTCAATTTTCAATTAGGTCATTAACTTTATCTTAATTTTCAATTAGATCATTAACTTTATCTCAATTTTCAATGAGGTTATATATGAGTTATATAAGAGTTAAAATTTAAATGTGGGACATATTTAAAATTTCTAACTAAAATGGGACACATTTACAAAGTAACTTATTAATATTAGATATATTATACAAATTCCCTAAGTTTAAAATTGAACATACTCATTTATTTCGTATACTTAGAAAAATATCACAACTTTCAGTTTAATTATTTTTTTTTCTGAATAGTTGCACTACACTTTAATTAAATTTAAATTTGCATAACCATTTAATTTATATTTTAAATTTTTTAGTTTTTTCTAAAATGTTACCCTTTCAATCCATATACTTATAATCGATACAAGTGAACAAATATTTAGATAATATGTTTATCCCAATAATTTTGTTTACTCCATTAATAGTGTTGATGTTTTTTGTATAATTAAAATATAAATAAATTTAGAATTAATAAAATATTTAAAATATCTTATTTCTAAATTTAATATTTCTCGTAGTTAAAATTGATATCACTGATGAATTTGAAAAAAATCGTTTGTTATATTTTCAATATTCAATTTTTTACCCGTAAGTGACCTAATCGAAAATTAACACATAATTTAGTGATGAATTTGAAAATTTAAAGATGATGTTACACAATTTAACATTCTCCGTTAAAGGTCAACACATTTTTAACGACGGTGCAAGTATTCTGAACTTCAGTGATGTGATTGCAAGTTAATTACAAGTTCATGATGCGATTGAGAACTTTTTTAACTTGGTGACTCACTTGCAAATTACTAGTGACTACAGTGACCAAATAGTCATTTTACCCATTTTTATAAAAATTGAGTTTGGTCAACAACCAACGGGCTAACAGTTTGGTCCACGACAATATGATTGTCGGTTGAATCTCGAGTATGGTCGAAAGATTTTTAGTACTCGCGGTTTCAGAGTACTTACCTGGTCGGGGCACGTTTACTTGCCTCCCAAGCAGAAGAACTCCCGCACACTTTATATGCATACAAGGTTTTAAAATTCGAAAATCGGATCTACTCAGTTACGCCACTGATCTGAAATTGTCCTGCGTTATTATATTCACTTCCCTGTAACAGGTACTTTTCTCTACTACTAATATATGTACATGTCTCTCCTCAATACATGCACAGAATCATATGATATGTTTGTTTTCTGTTGTTACTGGATATGCTACACGTGTTTCGGTCC
This sequence comes from Apium graveolens, assembly GCF_009905375.1. Lineage (NCBI taxonomy): Eukaryota > Viridiplantae > Streptophyta > Magnoliopsida > Apiales > Apiaceae > Apium > Apium graveolens. The sequence continues at coordinate 9,790,977 of NC_133654.1, read as the reverse complement.
GGTCAGGCGCGGATCTAGGTATCAAACTCGGGGGGACACGGTCTATAGTTTATGAATATACCCTTGTATTTTTTGAATTTCGGGGGACACTTTGATATATTTTCAAAAATTTTATTAGTGAAAAAAGTAAAATTTTATTTAGATCCTCCCCCAGGTCGCGTACATGTTTTAGTCTGAACAGTGAATCACTTGTATTTTTCCTATTCTCCGATCAGTGTTAGGCTGATAGCATCCGGTTTTAGTTATTAGGTGGTTCTCTCAAATTATTTAGCCTATTATTGGGCAGATTTATAAATGAGAATATTAGGATCAGATAGAATCGAGATACTTGAAGTTGTGCTTAATTCGATTATGGATTTGTCAGGATCCCAAATCTCTAAGAGGATTATGGAATTTAATCATCTATCTGCATATATGAAGGCTAAATATGTATTGTGAGTCTAGCATTTCTTTGAATCTAGTTATTTTATAATGTGTATGTTCTGGAGGATCATAAACCCTAAAACTTAGTTGTTGGTACTATTTCAACTCAGGAATCTTTGTCATTGTCTTTTGATGAGAGTAACATTGCAGAATTCAAAAGTTATTTTTAATTAGTCTTGTTGAATACTTAACAGTTGGTGGAGTTCTATATATTGAAATCTCATTTAATCTGGATGTAGCAGCTATGCAAGTTTTTCTTACATAAAATAGATTTATAGGAAGCCCATATAAAGACAGCTGAGTCCTTGGTATACTCAAGTAACTCTACAAGGCTGGTATGTACCAAAAATGTATAACAAAACAGTAAAACTTAAATATTAGAATACCGGACAATCAATTTATAACCTTGTAGGTTTGTCCTCTGCGGAACTGCAGCAACCTCTTTATCAAAATTCATGAATTTTGAAGGAGGAAGATGCCAGTTTAGTAATCAAAAGTTAAAAAAGAAATAAAAAAGGAAAGAAGAAAGTATTCCCAATAGCAGTGCAGGATTATGTGATAAAAAGGGCCTAGAGGCCCTGCTCTGAAAGATAATCTCCCAACCTCTCAACAATCAGGTTACACTGTCCTGGAGTCACTGGTTCTTCAAAGTCGACACCATTAATATCATATTTTACTTCAAAATAAAATTGAAGTAAATGTGAGTCAATAATTAATGATTTGAAATAATCTCTTCAGTAAACTCTGATTTTATAAACTCTGTAATGAGAAGTTCATGTAGTATATATTTTGGATTTTTTTCATTGAACATAGTTTTATTATTGATATGCACAGACCACAGTTGGTTACTGTGATTAATCTTAGTTTCTACTGTAAAACTAGGAAAATATATTTCGAGCAACTGGAAGAAGGTTTCATCTAGTTACTGGAGAAAAGTTGATCTCAAGCATGGCGTTGGTAAGTTCCTTTCAACTCAATTGTACATCATCCTGTGTTATATGTTTTTGAGGGAAAGCATGCTATGTTGGTACGGTATATTCTTCGTGTATCGACTTTGTGATATTCTTGTAACCTAGTGTATTATGTGCCAGGACGAAGAAAATGTTGCTAATCTTAAGAAACAATTAGAAAAACTATTTACAGCATCCCTCAGAGTAACTGTCCCTGATGAGCTCGATGTTGAACCACTAATAGCTGTTTGTGATAAAGAATCCGGTGATTACCAGTGGTAAGATGTTTCTTTATATTATTCACGATTAATGTTATATGTTGTATACTTATATTATGTTACGATATTTATCACGAAAAGGCCAGGGCACTTTTATCTCATTCTTTTTTTAATATTTTTATAATTACGGTATTAATCATCCTTCTTTTGTCAGCAACAATGCCATGAAGTTATGGCCAAGATTAGAGCGGAAGGGTACTGAATTTACAAGCACACAATCTGTTGCACAGGTTGGATGCCATTTTCTTACTGATCTCTGAATTTTGTGTTTTCGTTAGTGTTTATGAGAGCAGTTTGATTTCTCTTTTCTGATGGTAAAATTATTTGATTAAAACCGGTCACCTCAATTTTAGGCTCTCAAAAACAATCTTCCAGCATCAGAGATGGTCGAGTCTTGCAGTGTAGAACAGGGAGGCTTTTTGAATATCATGTTGTCCAAGCAGTGGGTAGCCAAGGTGCACATATTTCTTTTGTAAAAATTGGAAAGCAAAAGTGATATATTTTGCTTAATCTCAATACTTTTTTCTGATGGAATATTGTGATCTTTTATGTTATAGTTGATTTTTCTATTGCAATCTTTTTTATTGCTGTAACAGACCATCCACAAGATGCTAATGGACGGCATTGGAACTTGGGCACCAAAGCTTCCGGTTAAAAGGGCTGTGGTCGATTTTTCTTCACCCAATATAGCCAAAGAAATGCATGTTGGTCATCTACGATCTACCATAATAGGAGACACAATAGCTCGTATGCTCGAGTTTTCAAATGTAGAAGTTCTACGTAGAAATCATGTTGGTGACTGGGGTACTCAGGTGCATTCCCATCAAGCAGTAACTTGTCATAACAACTTGTTCTTAATTGGTGTATATTTTCTGCCTATTTTTCTGATTACAAGTCAGGTTATCAAAGTATAAACTGCATAGAATGTTCTTCATACTGTATGTTGGTGACCATAACCCTACTAATTTCATAAAACATCCTTATCATATTCATCAGCATCCAGCTTCCACATTGTTTTTACCTGCCTCAACTCTTTTCTCTCCCGCGTTCTTATTTTGGTTATTCTTTAATGCGAACTTTTAAGCTTTTGTGCAGTTTTTGATATGGATATGTCATTTTCTATTTCTGACTACAGAGATATATTTACTAGATTTTTTCCATAATCTTATATAACCCCATTACTTTCTGTTATGTTTTGCAGTTTGGTATGTTGATTGAGTTCCTATTCGAAACATTTCCAGACTGGGAAAATGCTAATGATCAAGCCATTGGTGATCTTGAGGTGAGTTTTTGGAGCTCTATTTTTTTTATTATTATGCATAATCTCATATTGAGCATTTAAAGATATGCTATAAGATTGGGAGCTATTTAAGTTTTATTGCTACTTAATCTACCAATAAGACTTTCAGCTCCTCATTTTTCTACATGTGCATCTAGTCTTTTGGCTGTATGTTTCTGTTTTACTTTTCATACTAGTAACAACTGAATGATCTCATTAAAGCTCATATTTGTAAACATTCTTATATATATACTTGTCTATATTAGAATTAGTAATTTTATTGAATTTAAAGGTGAATACGAGATAAGTAGTTTGTATTTACTGAACTTTTATCATTGAATATTCCATTATAAGTTTTAATTAGTGTCTCAACTTGAAAATTACTTGGTTAGGCATTCTACAAAGCGTCGAAGAAGAGATTTGACAGTGATTCTGATTTCAAGGAGAGAGCTCAGCAGGCAGTAGTCAAACTCCAGGTAAGTGATTCATAGCTAATTACATATGTTGCCATTTGTCTGACTGCAATTGAGATTAATTTTTTACCCTCAACTTGTATGGTTTCAAATTGAAGAGTGGCGAAAACAAGCATCGGAAGGCATGGCAACAAATTTGCGAAATTAGCAGAAAGGGTTTCGAGGAAGTGTATAAAAGACTTGGAGTTCGTTTAGAGGAGAAGGTACATACCCTTGACCAAATATTATTCTTAAAACTTAAGTTAGTGGTGGTTAATATTATTCTTCAACTATCCAAATTGTAAGTTCTTAGGTTCTCATTCTTAATGTTTGCCAAATAAATTTAAATCTGGTTTATTAGTATCCCCTGCTTTGCACAGCACATGTTCTATTTTTGTAACTAATATGCCTGTTTAGCCATTTGTGCATGATGACTTAAGTGGATATCACTCTGGTAGCAGTACTGCGTTTAATTCAAACAAGCACCCAACTGTTTCACCTCCACGACATGGTTTGTAGCTCGATAAAATTATGTTTCTTTTCTTTTACTTGCAGGGGGAGAGTTTTTATAATCCTTATATCCCCATGGTCCTGGATTTGCTGAATGAGAAGGGACTTGTTGAAGAAAGTGAAGGAGCTTGTGTGATCTTCATTGAGGGAAAAAAAGCACCACTCATTGTAGTTAAAAGAGATGGTGGATTCAATTATGCTTCGACTGATCTGGCCGCTTTATGGTTAGTTAACTCAGATCGTTTTTTTTTCAAGCACATTTAAAATATATGTCTACAAAAAGAAAATGCATTAATGCCTGTTATGTTCTTTTGTAAGTTTATCACTTAAAATTTTTCCTAAATTTTCACCAAGTGCAATGAGTGGTCAGGTTTTCCTCTGTTATTTTCTAATTCCAATTTTCCTTTACTAGTTTGGAAGGCAATTTAAAAACTGCTCTTATCTACATTGAATGATTTATGATTATAATTTAGTTGCATGGACACTGGCTTTTAACACTACTTAGTCATGAAGGTACCGTCTTAATGAAGAAAAAGCTGAGTGGATCATATACCTTACTGATGTTTCCCAAGGCGGGCACTTCAATATGGTTTTTACAGTAAGTATTAATCATCACATGTACTTGTTATTTGTTCTAATATAAGGGTATGAATTTAAAATACTCAAATTATTGTATTGCTAATTGATATCCTAAGAAATCATGTACTTCCAACACTACTATTGCAGGCGGCTAAGCGTGCAGGTTGGCTTTCAGCTGAAGGCAGCAAGTACCCTAGAGCAGATCATATACACTTTGGTCTTGTTAAAGGAGAAGATGGTAAGAGAATGCAGACTCGCAGTACTGAGGTGGTCCGGTTAATTAATTTACTTGATAAAGCGAAGAGTATCTGTATGGAAGCTCTTGTTTTACGAGGTATGATTTTTGTTTAACATACTAGTCCTTTTATGTATTTCTTTCTTCGTTATTATAATAATGTTTTCTTTACATTGCGAAGAAATCTACATCATTACCAAAATTAGTTCCTTATTGTCCAAGCCTAGGTTTACTCCTATATTAGGATATATGCAAGTACTTATTATTTAGATTATTGAAACTGACATTATTATTTTCTTCTAGGCTGCATCTAAACAAATTTCTCTCTTACGGTTTAGAAATTTGGTTTACTGTGACTGAGTCATCTTAGGTGCAAAGAATTTTCTGCAGTTAGTCGACAAACTTGTTTTGTTATTGTTTATCTTCCATAATTCCTTGTTTCAAATTATTTCCTGCGACATTTAAGAATTGCCATAATCTTAAATGTTATTTTATGGTATTTTATTATAGTCAAAACTCAATCTATCTTGTTCTTGAATTAAATTTAAAATTTGATCAGGTCAAGATAGAGAGTGGACTGAGGAAGAACTTATGCAACTTGAACAAAGCGCTGAAGCTATTGGATATGGTGCTGTCAAGTAAGCTACTTCTAATGGAACATACTTATATACTAATGGAAGCTGATAGGCGATGAGTAGTCTTTGTCTGTTAGCTTCCACTTAACTGAACAGATCATTTATAGCACTTGCATACTCTATTTTTGCTTCTTTGAAACTATATTGTTCTATAATCCGTGTAGCAGAAACCATTAGTTTATGATGATTAAAAGTAAGATTTTGTTGCCAAATGGCCAATGCATCAGGGCTGATGTTCCTGGCAGGATCTTAAATTCAGGTCCTGAAGAAGACATTGTAGGTTTACATGTTAGATGTACCATAATTGGGAGTAAAAGATTTGTATAAACTTTTGTTTGGAGTTAGGGCAGATTGCGTATTTGCATTATTCGTCACTTAAAAAAGGTCTGATGTTTTTTGTACTATGTTTTAAATTTTAAATAAATGCTATGTGTAACAGGTACGCTGATTTGAAGAACAACAGAGAGACCAGTTACACATACCAAGAGAAGCAGATGCTTAATGATAAGGTAATTGTGTACAGTAGGATGGGTATTGTTACGGAAAATAACAATATTGAATCTATTACAGTTCTTTTGCTTCATTGCCATATTTGTAGAACGTAAATCTTATAAAAAAATGTTCTTCTACAAGCACCATTGGGTTTGAGATTGTTTCCATTGCAATTGGCATGCTGCTGGATTTCTCGTTATGACATGCAGAAGCTAAACTTTTATAACTTTCACCAAATCACCCTTTTCCTGTTTTTTTTCTTCTCCGAGCAGGGAGATACTGCTGTATATCTGCTTTATGCATATGCTCGAATCTGTTCAATCATCAAAAAGTCTGGTAGAGAAATCAATGAATTGAAAAAGGTAAGATCATTCCTTGAACCTGTTTCCGGGTTAGAATCATGAATGAGTTCATTTTCATTGCCATTGTGAAATATGTCTTTGATGTGAGCTAGAAAATGCTGTACTCGAAACAGTTATGTTTATAAGGCTAATCCTTTTATGGTTTACTATGCTTGGATGATTTACGACTATGTACTTGTTATGATTTTATGGAACAGAGAAAGTAGCATGAGGTTTGTTTGATTGGGGACTTAAAATGATTCCATTTCATTTAGCAAAAGGAAAAATATAAAAAACGCCATTTGGTTATGGGAGCTTAGTTCATCATAGTTAGTTATGCGCCGTGTTCTAGTTTAAAGCCAAATGCTTTACGTTTCTGTATCAACTTGTACCATTAGAAAAGGGGTACAAGGTTTAGAATGTGACAGTGTTTGAACGTTAGTAATGGCCTATACAGCATAGAATGGGTTCGTAAACACAGTATTTAGATTGAGGTGGTGTTTCAGATGTGTATGTTTTGTACATTTTGGTAACTCATAAAATAGCAAAGAAAATAAGTTCTTGATTCATCTGTCAAATCTGCTTCTTAACTATGAGTTACATTGGTTTTGCATAATTTTATATACTGAAGCAATGTTCTACTTGTTTAAATTTCGGTTCTACTTAAATTAGCACATCAGCTTGCACCTTCTTAAGAGATATGCATATTTGAATCAGGTTGGAAGTATTGAATTAACTCAAGATGCCGAATGTGTGCTAGGACTTCAATTGCTCCAATTTGCGGAGGTGAGACTGCATCCTAGACGAAATTCCAATCCTGTGAAATTTGAATGCTCTGGTGAATACGTGTGAAATCTGAATGCTATTCTGTAATTACTTCTCCCCCTTGTTTCAGGTTGTTGAAGAAGCTTGCACCAAACTCTACCCAAATGTGCTATGCAAATACTTATACGGCTTATCTTTGGCTTTTACTGGATTTTATTTCAACTGTCAGGTACTACTGATTACGCAGTCTTTGACCTCTAATTAGTTATTTAAGTAGACCTCACAACAGCTTGGATGACTAGCTAGCCTATGTTTTCTTGGATGCTACTATTCTCTTCCTCTGCTATCTAACTCCCGAATCCTGTCAGGTCGTTGGATCCGCAGAGGAATCTAGCAGACTCCTGCTATGTGAAGCCACCAGAGTTGTTATGGAACAATGCTTCCATTTACTAGGAATCACACCCTTGGAAATAATTTGATATTGATTGACAATTTTCGGCAGAGGTGGAAAATTTTCATTTACTCTCTGTATGTACTTCCTATTAAGCTTATCTCTCCAGATTCAGGTATTCAACTCTCAGTTTTTAGAGCCAGAAACTTGAATACATAATATTATTAGTTAGATCTATATGTGACTATGTTTTTCTGTAAACTATATAAATAAATTAATATATAACAATGTTATTAAGTTTTTACTTGTTATCCTGGGTATGACAAGTTTTTGATACATAAAAAAGAACACTGAGAAAGCAAAAAGAAAAAAACTACTTCAATTCTCTGAATTTACAAGTTAAAAGTGCTTTGCAGAACAGATATAGAAGGTCTACAGCTACTAGTACTCACAAAAGTACCTCTTTTTTCTAGTAAAGATACAAAATTAGATCCCTTTGATGATCTTGAGCAAGACTTCTTTGCTATAAAGGCCTTTGGTCTGTATCTGTTGCATGGTTTCACTTTCTTTTTGTAAGGATTTTCTTTCTTTGCTAGATCTTCAAGACTCTTCACACTGGCCAATGATGTAAAAGACTGAGACTTCCCTTTGAAAAAATTTGAAAGACCCCTTCTGCACAATTGAATAGATTTCATGAGTACAAAAACACAAACAAAAATTTAATCTATGTATCCATGCATAACAACAAAAGCTATGAACCATAGCTTCTCGGTACAACGGTATCTCTCTCGCTATCTTTTTCGAAGAAAAAGAAAACAATATAAGAATTAAGAAGATATGATGAAGTACATACTTGATTGGAAGGTGGTCCATGAGTTCAGATAGTTCATATAAAGGACCAGAAATAGATGATGTTGATGTTGATGAAGAAGTTGCATCATCATCCTCTTCAATATCTGATGATAAAGATGATAAACTAGAATCCTCATCTACAGATCCATTAGATTCTGTATCAGAAACCCTATTTCCAGTTTGCATGAAAACCCATTGCACATGCCTGTTCAAGACATCTTCAGTATCATTCTTCAAGCCCAAGTCACCATAAATTAGCTTTTCTCCATCCATTTTATGACCACTGATCCAATATTTACCAAGAACAAGAAGAAAAGGAGGTATAAGCTATTTTGAGTTGCAAGACTTTTGAACTAGATAATTTATTAGGGCAACCAAATATATGTAAATGGTATGGTTTAGTGACATACAAGGTTGAGAATGAAGTATATAAATAGTATATCCAAATTTATGTGTGTATTTATAAGGATTGATATTATCCTTGAATTTGTCCTCTTCTTTATAGTTAGAAATTTTAGTTGCCTTGTACTAGGAGAGAAGATAAGGTCCATGTAGAACACATCCAAATCTGACTCATCACTCACTTTTCTTGTTAACTAAACTGGCATGCATGACACTTTTGCCTCCCCATAAAGTGGGGACAAACCAAAAAAGACCATTATTTGGTTTAAATTTAATTTTTTACACATCTTTTTAAAGTTTTATCTATATCCTAAAATTCAGATTATGCAGATGATGGCAATGGAGCATGTATAGATATAACAGAACAGTTTTAGAAATACTTGGTGGATGTAGGTAAAATACACCATCTCTTGGTTTAGGAGTTTGTCAATTTTCCAAATGGTTAATTTTTTCTTGTTTTTAGTTTTACATTAGCTAAGTTAGTTAAAATTTACATTTAGGTCAGTATCAAGTTGAATTAAACAATTTTGAGACAACCAATGGTTTATTCTCTAGTGTATTTTATTCTATGTTAGTTTAGCAAAATGAGGAATGCGTTATTTATGAAAATTGGTAGTTTAAGATGTATAAATGTAATTCCAGCCGGAAAAAATAGTAAATGTAAATAATCAGTATATATAATTATTTTTGTATGAGTAGTACCGAGTGTTTCAAGAATTTTCTAAAAAACGTTACATTACATTTGATTCATTCAAATGGGCACGTATGATATAAGTGCTAAAAAAGTTACCGATATTATATTATTTGAATAGTCATTATTTGTGAAATTTTTGAGGCAACAATTAAAATACTTAGCATTTTTTTTAAACTTAAAGAGTCAGATATATCATTTGAGAATTTTTACGAGATATTTAGCACGAATAAATAAAAACGAGTCGCATATATGATTATCTTAAACGAGAGAGAGGTATATGATATACTCTCTTTTTTAACATATGATGTTTAACTTTTTACCACACATATTTAGGAGGATTGATCACATAGCTATTATTATTTTTAAGATTTTTTTTTGAATAAAAAGATGAGATCAAAAATTTTATTTTAAAATAAAATTTCAAAAAAAATTATTTTAATTATATGATCAATTATCCTAAACATGCATGTCAGAAAGGTAAACATCATATATTAAAAAATAGAGAGAGTATCGTTCTTCCTACTTACAAGAGACAACAAAATCTAAAACATATGTCCCAGTTTCTATCAAAATCTATTAGCAAAATTTAAAATAAACAGAGACCACGAGAATTGGAAGTGAGGATAAGGAGATTGACTAGGAAACAAGTCATGCTACCTGTTTCATTTCTTGCCACATTTTCTTTTGCTCCATTTTTGTGCTGTTGGTACATGTGGCAATCTGTGACTTACAAAGTCAATGTATAATTATTTCCTATTTATTTATTTATGATCTTAATTCTTATCCGATTAGTTACTTTTTTTAATGACTGTGTTGTATTATCAAACATAGAACCACTTCAATTATATGTGAGCTAGATCGGTTTCCAGGACACATACCCGGTTATATAATATTTATTTAATGAAAATAAATATCATAAATAATTAATTTACATTTTTTATAATTTCACAAATTAATTTATATGTCTTAATAGACACATTTTATATATTATTTAAATATGTTAAGTAAAGATTTACAATGATATTGAAAAATAAATGAAAATATAAGATATTTAAGAGATGTGAAAATGAAGAACAGAGAATTAGTGAAAAACAAGAAAAAAAATAAGAAAGAGAGATATTTTATTAGGACCGAAGTCGAGGAAGAGAATCGCTTGAAGTGTCTAGTATGGATTGATCCGAGATGTATAATGGATTACCAAAAATTTGGCGATGTTATGGCTTTTGATACCACTTATCGGACAAATAGGTATGCAATGTCATTTGTCCCATTTACCGGAGTCAATCATCATTATCAATCGGTAATTTTCGGGTTTGCATTGATGCGGGATGAACACGCGTCGACTTTTGAGTGGATTCTTCGTACTTGGCTTGAAGGTGTGGGGAATAATCCTCCATTGACTATAATCACGGATCAAGATCAAGCCATTGCAAGCGCTATTGCGGTTGTACTCCCGAATACTACCCATTTATTGTATTCTTGGCACATTAGTCAAAAATTCCCCGAGAAATTAGCTCATTATTATTCGTCTTTTCCGGAATTCAAGACGGACTTCAACCTTTGTATTTATAAATCTCTCACCGAATGTGTTTTTGAGGCTAGATGGGCGTCGTTTGTGGAAAAGTATCACTTGCAAGATCATAAATGGTTAAATGGGTTATATGAGTTGAAGCACAAGTGGATTCCTTCATATACTAGAAACAAATTTTCGGCGTTTCAAAATAGTACATCGAGGAGTGAGTGGATGAATTCTTTCTTTGATAAGTATGTGAGTTCGGCAACGGGTTTGAAGGAATTCATTGAAAATGCCCAAAAAGCATTGGCAAGGCAATTCATGAGGGAGAAGGAAGAAGATTATGTCACCATTAATCTAAAACGTCCCCTGAAATTGCATACCACATTGGAGTATCATGCTTCTTGTATCTACACTAAGGAAGTGTTTAGAAGATTTCAAGATGAATTGGTTGAGTCTTCAAAATACTTTGTTGAAAAAGACCGACGAGCTAGTGAAGAAGGGGAGGGAATGGGGGATGTTTATACGTACTATAGTTGTTATAGGCCCATGTCCGAGCCTACGAGAAGAAATATTTATTTTGTGGCATTTGAGAAAGCAAGCTCTTTGGGAATGTGTACGTGTAGAATGCTTAAACATTCGGGGCTACCTTGTAGACACCTATTGGCGGTCTTCACTAAGAAACGGGTTTCAGAAATTCCCCTGTATTACATAAACCGGAGGTGGACAATGCATGCCAATAGAGTTGATGGTGTGTTGCCTTACAATTTGGATGTTGGACAAAGTCATGAGATGACCTCAACCGATCGATTTAATAGCATGACAATGTTAATTATGAGTTTTTGTCAAAGTAGCATTGCATCCAAGGAACGGTATGATTATGTCGTTGGAGTGATGAATCGAGAAATACCAATTCTCGAAAGAATGAGCGTTGATGGAATTAAATCTTACGAAAGCAATTCGCATGCTCCAAATGCAAGTGCTCATGAAGAACCAATTCTTGACCCTATTATGTCCCAAACTAAAGGGAGGAAGAAGGACGTTCATTTCAAAAGTCCCATAGAATCGATTGGTAAAAAGGAGAAGCCGCCAAGAAAGTACACCTATTGTCAAATGGAAGGCCATGATAAAAGAAAGTGTGCTAGTAGACTAGAAGATCTTAAAAATGTTCAAGAATCGCAATATAATTAGTAGTGTAGCACTTGTAACCGAATGTTGTAATCTTTTAATGGATTTGAATTTTTAGTGTTTAACATTACTTTTTTTATGTTTTATTGTCATATAATTGCCAATTATTGTCATATAATTGTGTTTTATTGTGATAGGTAACATGACTAGCGAGTATAGTGGTGACAACAACTCCGATCATAGTTGTGATTCAGTTTCCCATGTTAGCAACACATTCTCGGACTCCCTACCAAGCGACTCGTGGTATGAGGACAATGACGAGGAAGATGTGGTCTCACCAACCTTTAGTGAGATGGAAGATGCATGTGCCGAGTTGATGCTCCTTGTGGACAATGACGAGCCGCCCCATGTGGAGGAAGAGGAAACGGACTTGTACCCACCCGATGAGGAGGCTTATAGGGCCAAAAATTGGATCGAGGCATGCAATTGGATGGAGGGTACTGAACCGTGGAGATTGGTGAACTCTCATCCGGATCCGTACTTCCTTCCGATCTTAAATTTAGGCAACAACACGCCCGATGGAAAATGGAAAAAATCCGGATGGAATGGCGGTAAGCTTGTTAAATGTGATCGGATTGCCGATATTGTAAACTTGAGGCCTCGTGAGGGTTGTAATATGGACCAAATACGCATCGAATATGTGAAGGGTTGGGTTTCACACCTAACGGGAGGGACGGAGAGGGAACGCGAGACATGTTTTGCAAGATTTCGTCTCTACACGGGTCGAATACGATTCCCGTTACCATTTGGAACGACTCCAACCCTTACCCGTGGAAACTTACGGAAGGGCATATCTGTGAAGGTTGTGTACTTGTTCTCTACCATATTGCATGCTTCGTGGATACTACGCAAGGACTTGCTCAACACCGGTTATCCGACGGTCTTTCTAATATATTAGGTATTTTTGGTTAGGATCAATAAATTTCGTAAAATTCAGTGGATTGTATTGATCGTGTAATTTTCATTCGAACCTATGTATTTTATAATTTTCATTGAATTTGAGCGACAATTATGTATTTTCTATGAATTAAAGTATGAAATTTGAGATTGAAAGTGTACCTATAAATTTGAGATTGAAAATTAAAATTTACAAGTCGAACTATACATTAGAAATTGTTATGAAATGTATTGAAAAGTTTTTTTTAATATTTGGACAAACGTTGACTTTTGTTGACTTTTTTAAGGAATTTTCAATTTAATGCAAAAAATGAAAAAAATTAATTTTTTTTTGAAAATCACTCATTACCATATTTTAACACTTTTGAGAGTGGTTTGGAATTTTGGAAGTTAGTTTAGGACCAACTTCCAAAAATTAAAAAAATTCAGCAGAAGGTTACTTAGCATACTCTGTTTTCCCCTGTGTTCTGCTCTGTTTTTGGGGGCAGAAAACTAAACTCATGGACCGCGGAAATTTTCCGCGGTTGGGTAGGAGAGGGACCGCGGAAAATTTCCGTGGTTGGGGTCTGGAATTTTTTTTCCAGCCTAAAAACAGAGCATATTCTAGCCTGCGAATTCCAACCCAAAAACACCAAAATCAGATTCCAACCTGCATGCAACCCAACCAAATCCAAATTCGCAACAATCCACCAAATTCACAACAATCCACCAAAATCCAAAACAATCCAACAATAGCCACCAAATTCCAAAAAAATCCACCAAATAAAATCCAACGACATACGAAATAAAATCCAACGACATACGAAATAAAATCCAATTACATACGAAATGAAATCCAACAACATACGAAATAAAATCCAACTACATACGAAATAAAATCTAACTACATACGAAATGAAATCCAGCTACATACGAAATCCAATCCAACCACAGAAGTACTACGAAGCTTCGTGACGCCTATGCATACGAATCCCGGGAATCCCCCTTGCCTTCCCTAGCTGAAGCTCCCTGGCTATCCGATACCTAAAGGTATCCACCTCCTCCTGCGACCAATTCGGTACCTCGGCTAAGTCATATCCTTGTGTGAAGTAGTCCATGTACTTCATCACATAAGCACCGCAATCATTAGAGTTTCGTTGCTTTGGCATGGACGGTAGAGCTAGGTTCTCGGCTGAAGTAGGGTCACGCCCCTCGACTGGGTGTATCATATGCAATAGCCTCGGCAACAACCATGAGTGCAATGAAATTATGATCCGAGAATGAATATAATATACAATTGGTAAGGACTATATAAAATACAGTAATAGTAGAGGAACATACCACCACTCGTATATCCTCACGATAATCTGGCTCGTCATTCATTGAATCTATGATAAGACCTTCAAATCGTCTAGTACCGAACATGAACAAAACCCAATGCACATCTCCGACACAACATGGGATGAATATGTAGTCCACCTCGAGAACAGAAGGACCAACAGTAGCACTGGAAAAACCAGTAAAACTACGTAATGCTTTATTCCATGCCCTCTGCAATGTATCTCCACCAACCCTCGATGCTTTTCTGATTTTCTTCACATGTCCTTTCCCAAGAACCATGAAGTAGGGATCCATGAAATAATAGACGGGTTTCCTCTCTCATATACCTCTAGTGTGAATCTCCTCCTCCCGACTCCTTAGCAATCCCTGAAAATATATATGAATGCAACAAGTAAAATAAATGCAACAACTAAAATGAATGCAACAACTAAAATGTATTAGACAACTAAAATGTATTAGCAACGAGTAACGAACAATACCATATAAGTGTATATGATCATGTCATCAACCCATGTTCCTGGAGCCAGATTTTGCATAGCTGATGCATGGGCGTGATAGTCCTGAACACTAAGACCACCGGGAATCCTCGGCGCCATCCCAAAGCCCCATCCCCAATTTGAATATATAGCATTCTTCTTTGTCATGCTGAGACTCTTAGTGATACTCCACTTCTCCTCTTTCATCCTGCGGAATGCAAGCTTCGCGGGCCTACTAGATGAGGCAATAGCCTGGGGTGGCTGAGACACATGCTGGGATGGTTGTGTCATGTCAACGACATCCTGGGCAGGAATGTCAAAGTCGTCAGCCAAAGGTGCAATGAAATCTGATTTTATGTTCTGAAATGTGGGAGGTCTGTAGGCGGGTCCTTAGATCTTCTTCATCAACCGAGATAATGGTGTGAGGAAGGTACCAGAAATCCTCCCAAACTCCTCCACAAACTCAGGAGGAACCCTAGCATCCAGCTGCTTCAACATATTAAGCCCGACAACCATCTACAAACAAAAACAAGCAAACATTTTTTAATTAATTTCGCAAGGATATCATATCATCAAGATGAAATACGTGTGAATGCAAATTTTATAGTGTGTGGTGGTGTAATGTGAAATATGCATATTTATAAAATACTTACAACTTCATATCCCTCGAGGCTATCATACAACTCCCTCGTCTTGTAATGCTGCTGAGGCTGTGGATCGGGCTTCCCTATGCGCATACGAGATATATCAGCATACCACGTCATGTAATCAGCCTCCAAAGTTATGTCTACCGAGTTATCAACAAGTCCATCCAAATCTGAACAGAACCTGGCCCATTTGCCAATATCAATAAACCACCGCACCAGCCAATCCTCCCCTGCAAACGTGGCATCCCTAGCCCCCTGTAACCAACCATGTTCAACGGTGCCCGTGGAATCTGGGGACTAGAACCAAACGGTCTCGACACCCTGTCCGGATGCTGCCACTCGACCACGTCATAATATACAAGGGGAACTCGACCGCACCCAACTAATTGTGCCTGTATCATCTCACTGTCCATAACATCCTCGAACCTAGCATCGGCCTCCAGACCACCTCATCACCAGCAACACAATCAAACTCACCCATATAGAACGGTAAGTTGTGGTGAGGACCTGACATCCTGCGCTTCTTCGAAACCCCGACATGAGTATCACTAGAATAGACCCATCCCTCAGTAACCGGATAATCCTCCTGACCGGGAGATCGTAAAGGCACACAAATACGAGGAAATCTCTCGTAAGACCAAACCTGTAACACCCAGACACAACAAGCAATGCTCTTGTTGCCCTTCCTTGCAGCATTCTCCAAACCCCGGTATATATGAGCTAACACAGCTGCACCCCAAGCATAATAAGGAATCTCCCGCATATTAATCAATGGTTGCATATACCGAACATGAACAAAAGACCAGTTGATGCTGGGGAAGAGGATACAACTCATAAGGAATAGCAGATACGCCTTAGTATGTACAACCGTGACCTTCATATTGTTCTTCTCAGGCTTCTGTGCACCATATCTCTCAAACAACCACCCTAGCTTGATGTTATTCCGATACAAATCCTCCTTCACCTCCTCCTCGGTCAAAGGCTCAAACCAGTTATTAGCAAAATACGCAGCCTTGTTCTCTATCACCCCACAAGTCAGTGCATCCCCTGAACTGGCAACCCTAGAATAACCCTACATCCTCCAGTATAACAGTCATCTCCCCCTGCCTCGTGAAGAAAGTGTTGGTCTCAGGTCTCCAACGCTCTACCAAAGCAGATATCAACCGAGTGTCAGTAGTCAAGACAAGAGCAGGGTCTGCAAAAATCCCAAACCCAAGCATGTGTAGAAATTCCCGCTGTGGTCTCCTTAACTTCCACAAGTGCAATGACTTGTTCCCCGAATAACTCTGCAACTCATCTCTCCCTGCACCATCCCAAACATCCTCACTAACATGATACCGATTATCCCAAATAATATTATGCGCGTTCGGACCCAACAACATATTCCCGAAATCACCAAAATTATCCATACCTGAAAATATTGTCAACATAATTCATCAATCACCACAATAAAAACACCACCACGTTACACAATAAAAACAATCACCACATATATAAACACCAAGTTCACAATACATTCAAAATAACTACCCATAATTTACAACAAAATCATATGTTAATTACATCCATACTTTTACACTAATATAATTCGAATTTAACACAAATTTTATCATTATAAATTCGAATTTTATCATACAACTTCATCATTAAAAATTTAAATTTTACACTAACATAACTCAAATTTAACACTAAATTTATCATTACAAATTCGAACTTTGAAAAAATTATGACGAATTATCCTAAAATTGTAACACTAAAATTCGAATTATAAATAATTTAAGGTTTAATAATTCGAATTATCCTAAAAATTATCCTAAAAATTCTAATTTACTATTTAGCACTAAAATTATCACGAATAATCCTAAAAATTATCCTAAATATTCGAATTATCACTAAATTTAACACTAAATTTATCCTAAAAAATTCATCCATATTTTTCATTACATTAAAATTCGAAATTTATAATAAATAAATCTAATTTAATACACAATTATTAAAAATTCGAATTAAAATTGTGAATATTATTACGTTAATTCGATTTTATATACACTAAATTAATTCTAAATTAACACTAATTTATCCTAAAAATTAAAATAAATCAATTCCAAATTATGAACCCTAGAAATTCTAAAATTTTGAATTTAATCATACTATGATTCATATGTCAATTCATTTACAAGGATCCATACATTAATTAACCCTAAATATTTGAATTACATACACAAAATCAGATCTACAACAAGAAAAAAATATAAGTTTATATCAATAAAACTGTAAATAACATAAAGGTATCGATTATATACCTTGATAACGAAAAAGAAGACTGATTTTGCTGGGTGTTTTGCTTTGTTATGGGTGTTGCTCCTGCTGTGATTTGCTTCTGCTCTTGATATACTCTGTGCGACTGCTGTTGTTGTGTTTGTGTATGTTTGTGTTTGAGAGTCTGTATTTGATAGGGATTAGGCAAACAAAAAACGACCCCAACCGCTGAAAATTTCCTCGGTCCGTGCGGAGGGGTAATTGAGTAATTACCTCCAGACCGCTGAAAATTTCCGCGTTCCCCTTGCTGTTGTTTTAATTACCAGCCGTTAGATCCACCATCCAACGGTGGAAAATCAGTTTGTTGTACACTGGTCTACAACAAACGTTTGTTGTAGACCGGCCCACATCGAGAAAATGAGAAAATATTATTTTCAAAGAGACATTGACGTGTGTACAATTTAATTACAATTTAATAAGAGAGTTCTTTTAGTACTAGACTATATTAGTTCCCGGAATGCTCATTTTAATTAAATAAATCTTTAAAAGTTAATATATATATATATTAAAAAATAGATTAATAATGGTATGTTATATATTTATGAAATAAAATATACATAATTATATACTAAAATATATTATTTATAATTTGATATTAGTATCTATATGTCTTAATACACATATTTTATATTTTATTCAAATATGTTAAGTGAAAATTTATAATGATGAGGACAACTGAATAATATTTTTTTTGTCAAATTTAAAACAAATTTTATTAATAACTTGAAAGAGATTCAATCGGGACAAACCCCCAACTGATCATGCAATCAGGTTAAAAAATAAATAGAGCTAAATAATTAGCCATTTTGTTTCCGGATTGCTTAACAAACTGAATACAAATGTTATGAAAATTAAAAATAAAGATAATGGTTTCACGAGCAATACAACATGCATCTACCCCAAAAACAGTAGTTTCAAAATTGATTATCACATTAATTTCATTGATAATGCAATGTTCAGAGGACACCAGTTATCTAGATGTCGGACACTAGTTATAAACATGTCGAAAATGTTGTTGATCCGAGATATCTAGATCTCCCGATACATCGTCAAATTCATTTTCAACGCAACCATCACATCGCACAAAGCGAGACACATCACATAAACCGAGTCAATCAAACACACATATAAGAACTTAAACAGAACAATACGAAAAAACCCAAAATTCAAAAATCTCGGAATAACACCCAATTGTAATATGTTGTTAGACCAGAGATTTTGAAATCCAAAAACTGAATTTTATTATAAAATTCAAGCTCTTATCTTATTAGATATGAAAACTAAAGTGAAGAATTATAATATATTTTTTCGAGTTTTATGGAACAAATCTCGATTTTATTGAAGAAAAAGTAAGTAAAAGGAGGAGATGTAGATGAATAGGGAGTTAGAGATGGGTAGATATGGTGAAAAAGAAAGTAGGGCGGCTAGGGTGAGAAGAAGGTAAGGCGGCCGACTCCTGTGCGAGAGAAAAAAATGTTTTTATTTTAATTTTTTAATTTACAATTGAATAATTTAAATGATTATGAGTTTATCCTTTATTATTTCAGATCTTGATTTCGATTCTGGATCACTGTGAAAATTTCTTAAAATATATACTCACAAGCTATATTAATCGACAGTTTTATAATGATAATGAATAAAAGTTAAGATAAAAAAGGAATTAGAGAGATATGAAAATGAATAGAAAAGAAATGTAAGAAGGAGAGATGAGTGGAGAAATGATTTTTTTTTAAAGGGTAGGAAAATACTTTAATAAGGGAAAAACATATGTCTACTTTAAAACAAGAGTGACACATGTTCAATTATAATCTTCTTTTTTATTATTCTTAAACTTAAATTTTATTTTTTTAAATATAAAATAGATAATTTAATAATTGTAATGTGTAATTTTAGATAGGAAATGTAACTTGATAGTTGCATGTTGTATATATAAGTAAGAAGTGTCAATTGGTTTATAAATACATGGAGCTGCAAATGCATGGAGCTGGTCCGAGTTCTGTCCGATCCGAGTCAAAATTATTTTTTTTTAAAATGAGCTGAGCCGAGCCGAGTTTAATAACTAAGTGGAAAGGATGTTCAAGCTCGACTCATTATAAACGAGCCGAGCCCATGCCGAACACAAGTTTACTCACGAACAACTGAGCTGAGCCGATATCAAGTCGAGTCGAGTTATTTACTAATAATTTGCATATTTTTTCAATCAAATAACCTTAAATTTATAATTTTACAAGTTGTGTTAAGATCAATTACTAGTCTTTTCTTATAATTATATATGCACACTCATACTCTACACTTGTTTCTTAATTTATATTTTTTTTTCAAGTCAATTTTTAAAAATATATTAAATTTTATTTTTAATTATTAAGACATTCGTAACTTTATAAATCGTACATTACTTTTAAAAATGACGATGTAAAAAAATTATCATGTTTAGTTGTTTTAGTTAAATTTGGTTTATGTAAATTACTTGTTTTTAATAGTGTTTATTAAATATGAAGAACCGGAGACGAATGTATCATGATAAAATTTTGATAGTTTTCTTACGAAAAAATTAAGTGTTAAATTTAGAAAATAAACAAAAATTCTTAATTTAATTAATAAATGATGAAAATTGTTTTAATGAAAATATTTAAGTGATCGGTAACAATTTATTATTTTTAATACATATAAACTTTATATGAGCCGAGTCTGAACCGAGCCCGAACTAAACGAGTCGAGTCCACGGGAACAAACAAAACGTTCGGCTCGACTCATTTATTTATTCGAAATCATTTACATGTTCAAGACCGGCTCGCTTAAGAAAATGAACCGAGCAGAGTTCATTTAAATGAGCCGATCCCGAGTTTTATTCATAAACAACTCTATTTATTTGTAGCCCTATAAATATATATGTAAGGTAATATTTAGATTTGATAAATAATTTTGAAATAACATTGAAAATGGTTACAAAATTGAAAACTAAGAAAAAGAGAAAATTAGTGGGACGAGATAAGAAGTTATAAATAAGTTACTAAATTCTAGTGACATTAATGTTATCATGCCACCTAAGCAAATATTTTAATGAAAAAATAAATATAATGCCAAGTGTTCGGGTTAATAATCAGCTTTTATGTGCTTGTGAAGTTTAATCCCGAAAACACGGTGTTTGACATTTGCTGTTGTGTTTAGTGGCTTTGGAGAAATTTCAAGAGTCACCGAGTATTATCCTCGTAATTATTTTATTAAATGAGCAGTAAATTAAAATATATGTGCTGGACTGACAACAATTCTTTTCAAATTTATCTTTATTTATCTTTATCTATTTTTAATCTACTTTGTGAACAATACTTGTGTAAATTAAAGTTGAGAAAAGTGAGACATGTTAATAAAAAATGGAGAGAGAGAAGAGAAACTCGTAAATATGAGAAGAAAATGTTGGCTCTTAAATTTTGAGGAGCGTTTAAGAGTTTAGGAGTTTGTTGGAGTAAATTTTTGATACATTCTTTTTAAATTTTAACTTAAAAAATGATGTAGGGAGCTTCTTGAACATAATCTTAGTGCTTAATTCATTCAACAAGCTAAACTAAACTTTTAGTTGAGGAGTCAAAGGCTGAGAATCAGTTGAAGAGAAGTTCGTAAGAGGAATACTTTTGTAATAATTCTCAAATCTTTATATATTCGAGATTGGTTGTCTAATTTTTTTGTAATACTTCATTTGTTTACGAAGCATGAACGTGCATAATTACACGATAAAAAACCGTATTAGAAATATAACCAAAGATAATACTGGGATTATTTTATATCCCTCTATTTAATACTAGACCAACTATTTCCGTTCGGCACGTATTTTAATGCTCTTATATATTATAGTTTCATAACTTATTTTTAAAATTATTATTTTTTGAATAAATGTTTAAATATTTAATATTTATTCAGAAGAAAAAAGTTTTTAAAATAAGTTATGTAACCATAGTAGATAAGAGACTTAAAATTTGTGTCGAACACTCTATTTCAAATATTAACAACCTAAAGGGACGGAGGGGAGTAATTAAACAATTTTTGCTCTAAAAAGACCAATTTTTCGTGTTTGATTCCAAAAAATCGTGTATAATATTTATTTAACTCAATTATTGTCAAATTTGAATAATGAAATTAGACACGAAATTTTTTAATACGATATGGAAACACGATATGAAAATTTAGTGTTTGTATTTGCATTATGAGTACACGACACGAGATACACGACTGAGATATTTTGTCGATTTTGTGATAACCTTCGGATGTACGACACAACACGAGTTATACGAAATAAATATATTTTTTACCAAAATATTAATATCTAAACTAAATAAATGTAAATATAAACATATATAATTATAATAAATATTTTTAAAATAATGCATAGTTTTATAATATTGTATGTATAAATTTATATAATATTGTATATAATTTACCTAAAACTTCAATATTTATATTTATTTAATTAATTATATTAATATAAATATTTAATTTTACACGAAACAGAAGTACACGAATACAAAAATACACGAATCATAATCGATTTTGTGTTTGACATTTAAATACACAAATGTTTATAAAATATAATGTTATAGTCAGTTTTCTGAAACTCGGTATAAGCGATGCTTTATTTATCACTAGGTAAAGATGAAATGTAACGACTCTAAAGTAGTAACATCAAATGACACTTCTTTACTAAAATTAATGACCACTAAATCTAATAACATCGAATGAAAGGGATGGCAGATGCTCAATTTTTTCTATTTCAGTTTCGATTTTTCAAATGCTTCTTACATGTGACTGTGTTTTACAGGTATTTTTGCCCGTTAAATTTGGTCGTATCTTAAAAACATACAAATATTGAAGTGCAACAACTGTTAGATTTGCTAGTCAATTAATTTTATTTTATTATAGTTTTCATGCGCATCGAAACATGCTCGTATCCAGCGAACATGATAACCCGTTCTTCGCATTTGTTTATATTTGGGTTGGGTAAAGAGGTTAACAAAAATAATAAAATAATAAAGCAAAATTAAAAAAATGAGTCTAGTAGTGGGATTGATTAATATTATATTTATAAAGTGGATGTTATGGAGAGAAGTAACGGATGCAATTACTTTTTATAATATAAAAATCTTACTTTTTTTTTTTTTGAAAAATAAATAATTGGAAGTATATCCCAACAAAAAGAATAAACAAATGGGAGAGACCAAAAGTGTACTTTATAAGCTTTTATTCAACCAAAAGCTGCAGAATCAACAGTTAAGACAAATTTATTGAACCCCACTTAATTATTCTTATGTAAACAAATTGACACTGCACTGAGGCTTTGAAGAACAGAAATTGAGGTTTCAAGATCAAATGACAAGAGGGTTCAGGTTCAAGCTCATTTTTGCAGCTTCTTTGCTGTTAATGCTTTTGGGTATGTCTTAAATTTCAAGATTTTGTTTCCCTTTTGTTGGATTGTTTTTTCTATGTTGTTTACATTGCATACATTCAGTTTTTGTACATTGTAAAGACTTCAAGTTCTTGAAATTTGAGGTACTGTAGTGAGCATTTGAGCATTGAGCACTTTGAGTTATTTCACTTGTCATTATATTATACACTTTGTTTCTGATGTGCAAGTAGGTTTTGGCAATGGCAGTGGCTATAGCCTGGTACTTATAATTTGGGAAAGTTTGGCTTCTTATTATTGAAAAAGAAGAGTGGTATTCGCTAGACTACAATGTCGTCGAAAATAAAAAACATCAGAGCTACTAGGTTCCAATAAATTCAGTTTCGGATAGCTTAGGTTTGTATTGGGAGATATAATACACGAAATCGTTGTGCTATGTTGAAAGGTACATAGTTTCTTGTTTATAATGTGTGAAATGTTAAATGTAGGCTTTTCCGGTACCAATATAATAAAAACCTATGTTTTTCTATAACTAGATATCGTGTTTTTAATTATCTCCGAGTCAATAATAAGGAGTGATTTGTCTAATTTTCCAAATGCAGGCAGCGTTAAATAGATTTATATTAGTTTTAAATACATAACTTCCTAATCGTTTCGACAGGAAGAAATTTTTTTGGATAAAGTTGGAGCACTTGTTGAGTTTATGGACTGCATTCATATATCTAACCTTTCACAGCAATCTAAATTATTATATATTTTTAGTGCTTCACATCGTCTATGTTCCACATTTGGTTTGGATTAAACATCAAGATTTAATGGTCTAATAAATGGTAACTGTTGATCTGGTATGCGTTGTGTACTACTCACTTTAAGAGGAAGAACTTTCTGCTGTCAGTATTTTCCTAAGCTTCCCTCTATAGATTTGTTGGTTCCCCCATAGTTAGGCGTTCTACTATGTATTTGAGTAATCATCATGGAAATGATGGAGCTTAAAATTAATACCAAGGCTGTGGAGAAGTCATCAACCTCTTTAGCTACTAGTCTACTACAGAGCTTAAAGATGTAAACTGGATATTCATGAAAGGCCGCGTATATGACTTTTTACTTATTGCTTTGTTACCACGTACATTGTGATGTAATTTTTCACCGATAAAAAGGCAAGCTTGTGCTTTTTATACTCTAGCTGCAGATTAAGTGCTAGCACACAGTTCTTACAATTGCTGAACAACCCAAGATTCAAGGATTACTCACGATTTGTAGCGTGGGATGTGATCTTTTAAAATATTTGAAATTCACATCTAGCCGAATTTAAAACATTTTTCTAGACTTACAGGTCGCACGTCCCTCTTAAGTAGCAGAAGGTAATAGACTAATAGGCACATATTTATTGATATCTCAAAAACACTACAGTTGTAAGTTATGAAAATCTGTTATCTTCAAGTCCACCCCAGTATGTGCACATCACTTCTCAAATTCAGAAATTTTGTTCCTGTTTCCTCTATATGATATTTGTTGGCTGTATTCTTCGGGTCTGTAGTCTTACTTTGATCGCGATATGTGTGGTAGGTTCCTGCATTGGAAGTTCAATCGGGATTTGTTACGGAAGAAATGCAGATGACCTCCCTACCCCAGATAAAGCATCGCAGCTGGCCCAACTTCACAAAATTAAGTATGCAAGGATATATGACTCCAATATCCAGGTCCTCAAAGCCTTTGCAAATACTGGCATAGAACTGATGATCAGTATTCCAAATACCGATCTGCTGCCAATTTCCCAGTTCCAAACCAATGCTGACACCTGGTTAAAAAATAGCATCCTCCCATACTATCCAGCCACAAAGATCACATACATAACCGTTGGTGCGGAAGTCACAGAAGCTCCTAATAACATATCTGCATTGGTTGTACCCGCCATGAAAAATGTTTTAACAGCTTTGAGAAAGGTTGGTCTGCAGAGGAAGATCAAAGTTTCTAGTACCCATTCTTTAGGTGTTTTATCTCGATCCTACCCACCTTCAGCAGGTGCTTTCAATAGCAGTCACGCATTCTTTCTCAAACCTCTTCTGGATTTTCTTGCTGAAAACCAATCGCCATTCATGATAAATTTGTATCCTTATTATGCTTATAGGGATTCCCAAGACAAAGTCTCTTTGGACTATGCTCTTTTTGAGTCTTCTACTGAAGTGATTGATCCAAACACTGGGCTGCTTTACAAAAATATGTTCGATTCTCAGATTGATGCTATTTACTTCTCTCTGATGGCTCTGAACTTCAAAACAATCAAAGTAATGGTCACGGAGACAGGCTGGCCTTCAAAAGGGTCACCAAAGGAGAAAGCTGCAACTCCTGATAATGCTCAGACTTACAATACCAATTTGATTCGACATGTAATCAACAATACTGGGACACCAGCAAATCCTGGAGCTGGTTTGGATGTATACATTTTTTCCCTATTCAATGAGGATAGGAAGCCTGGGCTAGAATCTGAGAGGAACTGGGGGTTATTTTATCCAGACCAGACTAGTGTCTATAATATTGACTTTAGTGGCAAAGATTCAGTGCACATGACACCAGAGACAAATATCACTAGCTCAAATGGAACGTGGTGCATAGCCTCATCCACGGCTTCTGAAGAAGACTTGAAAAATGCTATAAATTGGGCATGTAACTCTGGGAATGTTGATTGCTCTGCAATTCAGCCTAGTCAACCATGTTATGAGCCTGATAGTCTAGAGTCACATGCGTCTTTCGCTTTTAACAGTTACTACCAGCAAAATGGAGCTACTGACATTGCGTGCGGATTTGGAGGATCAGGAGTTAAAACCAATAAGAATCCAAGTATGTCTACAGAAATACCATTCTTCTGACAGAAAAAACCTTTAACATTTTGGTCATCTCAATTATTGCTCATCAGTCCTGCAGGACTATATATGTGCTAACTGATTGATGATTCCTAGAGAATTTAATTAATTGATTTTACTGATCAATATAATCATACTGAATTATAAACAAGATAGTTGTAAATCATTTTTCTGCTTGTTTCTTCATTACACCTTTTATCAATTTTTTATGTGCTGAGTGAGTGACGACTCCTTGTGATTCACATATTTAAATTTACGGATTAACATAATTATTCTGAATTATAACAATAGTATTAGTATTACACCATTTTTCAATTTGTTTCTTCATTATACCTTTATCAATAAATTTTTGAAGAGCTCAACAAACTGTTCACACGAAGATCTTCTTTGTCACTTGCAGGCTATGATAAGTGCTTGTATATGACAGCAGGGTATGTTCTCACCATCTAAAGCTTTAGTTAATTACAAGTTTTTACATTTATGGTGCCATGTTTTGTCTACAAATATGATATACCCCATAATAATCAATATACTTAAATGCATAACCTACAGGAGCAATAGAACTGCTGCAAATAATGTCCCTGCAAAACCGTCAACTTCATATTCCACACATGATGAAGTTTCGATGTTGGGGTTTAGTTGTCTGCTGATGATTTCTATCTCGTTCTTCTGAATTTAAGGTAAGACTTCAGACACAATCTTAGGAGTAGCATTGCTGCTAGACAATATGTCATAGCAAACATCTGGGGGTGCAACAAGGACTAATGTATCTTTAGAAAAGAAATCTACCCTAATTTGTTATGTTAGGAATATGCTCTTTGATACTGGATTTATCACGATCCCAACCCTTTAAGAGGATTATGGAATTTAATCATCTATCTGCATATATGAACTACGAAGGCCAAATATGTGTTTCGATTCTAGCATTTCTTTGCATCTGGTTATTTTATAATATGTATGTTCTTGAGGATCATAAATTGTAAAACTTAGTTGAACTCAGGGATCTTTGTCAGTGACCTTTGGTAAGAGTAACATTGCAGAATCAAAAAGTTATTTAATCTTGTGCCAAGCTTCTATTACATTGCAAAAAATGCTTCTGCCTACATATATATATTTGAAGATGAATATATAACAGTTGCTGGAGTTCTATATATTTAAAACTCATTTAACTTGTGTGTAGCAGCTATGCAAGTTTCTCGTACAAAATATAGATTTATAGGAAGCCATACAAAGACAGCTGAGTCCTTGATATACTCAACTCTACAAGGCTGGAAAAATTAATATGTACCAAAAAAAATAGCAAAACAGTTGAACTTAAATATTAGAATACCAGACAATCAATTTATGACCTCATAGGTTTGTCCTCTGCAAAACTGCAGCAACCTCACTATCAAAATTCATGAATTTTGATGGAGGAAGATGCCAGTTTAGTAATCAAAAGTTAAAAAAGAAATAAAAAAGGAAAGAAGAAAGTATTCCCAATAGCAGTGCAGGATTAATGTGATAAAAAGGGCCTAGAGGCCCTGCTCTGAAAGATAATCTCCCAACCTCTCGACAACCAGGTTACACTGTCCTGGGGTCACTGGTTCTTCATAGACACCGAAGAGTAGAGCTTGAGCTGTCTTCTTAATGGTTACACCCCCGGATCCCTGCATATATTCATGTCCAGGTAAATTTCACATAGGTTTGAAGCCTGACTAGGGATTTGATAATATTAAATGAAATTCCTCCCAATATGCTTTAGGGGCAAGGTACCCGTGCAAACAAAATCTGAGCCTATATTAAGATTTCACCTAGCCTAGCAACCACATGAGCTATTTTTAGTTCTTCAAATAGCATCATAAAACAGGAACAAAGGAGCCTTCCATAGTTTAATATCATGCTTCATAGTTAAGATCTTGAGATCACATTCATGTCATTTCTAATATAACATGCATGCCTTAGTGTGTGTGTGAGAGAGAGAGACGTGGGGGGGGGAGCACCTTCTTTCCACGGATGACAGCATTAGGTTCACCTTGAATGACCATGTACTTGGTGCCACCAAGATGTAAACCTGTTGGAGCAAGGTGCCCTGGTTCATCAAAGTCAGTCATGATCCCTTTCATCTCTTCTGGCGTAACCTGCACACATTCTCAGAAAAAAAATACTCAACCAATTAATTAACATTACCAATACAAAAGTTCTATGAAACAGAAACTTTGAAACGCCTCACAGAACATATCTGTATAGATTTATCACATGTACTTTCAAAATTTCAAATCACACATTATTTATGAATATTAGTTTGACAATGTACTACACTTCAACATGTCTCATGCAAAAATGTATGTGTAAACGAAACGACGCATGGATAGCCTAGTGGTAAAGACTTGTTTACGTAGTTTTTGTTTCAAGTCTTTTTTATTGTGAATGCTACAATGACAATGTCACCAAATCAAACTTCAAATTATCACTCCTCCCTCCTCAATACTATGTAAGCTACCCAGAAAAGAGAGACCTGCGGAAACGAAGAACTCTGAGCCCAGACGCTACCATCATGGCCAACAATAGCAGCTGCAGTAAGATGATGGCCCGTGCCATCGATATCACACATCAAATGCTCATCCACGTAAGTTTGCCACGACATTTTAAATAAATTTTACAGGGTTGAGCTGGTTAATTCCTCTGTGCAACAAGTACTATAATGTAAGTCTGTTAATATTGTTCTGAGTTCTGCATTTATCAAGTGAAATTTTAATGTAGGATGATGGATTTATATTCTTGATTTTCTTTGGTCCACCTTTACTTGTGGATCAAACATCCAATTCAATGACTGCCATTCATGTCCCGCCTTTTCTCAAGGACCTTAATTTCCTAACCACTTCTTTATTTCCATTTTCACCTGTCATTTCATAATTTTAGTGATAGCTTGTTTTTTTTTTCTAAAGAAAAATATTTGATGGTTATTGAGGTTTGTCAACGAAAGGCATGTATATAATATTAGTATATAACCTGTGCGATGCACACGGTCGTTTTTTTATCATTATATATTATAAATTATAATTTTAATAATATGTTGTTTGTAGGATTCGATCTTATATCACTTAAATAATAATTTCTCATCAATTTGATCAGACGGCTCTAGATATATTGAGTGGCCAAGGATCAACAACCAAACTTTAATGTTTCGTCTTTAATATAATAGTACAGATCTATCCTATACTATATCATAATCATGGTTAGATTGAAATTTTTGGTATAGTTATATGTTTCTTTTAATTTTAGATTAAAATTCAAAACTTATAAAAATTTCGCACCATAGCACAGGCTTTGTTCCAGTGTGATAGAAGTAGATAAGCGGTATCCCAAAATAAATTATGTGCAGACTTCTTTGGGTCTGCGGTAGAGCTGAGCATTCCGTCGTCGTTTCAGTTAGAACCCAAACCGAACCATAAAAAACCGTATTATATACTAGAATAGAATCTAATTATTATATTTAATAATTTTTTAAAATTCCGTGTACAAACGTGTTTAAATGGAGTAATTAAGAAAAAACTTGAAAAGAAAATTGTATCTTGGGCTACTTATTCCATAACTTCATGTTATGGGCTACTGGTTAACTGCAGCCCAATGACATAAAGTACATTCTTCTGACTTAATCAAATGATTTATCAAATCTTTAACCTTTTTTCTGGATAATTTACATCATATGTTTCACCTAATCACCTAATTAATCATCATTATGTCTACGCATGCTTTAATAGTTGGGATAACCGGGATCTTTTATAAACCATAATTTGACTCGTAAGTTGGGTGCATGTTACAGCGACACGGGCATGCCAACATGGGCATACCATGACGTCATTTAGCCAGGCATGCATTTTCATGATTCGGCATACCTTTTTACTAATTTTTTTTTTTTTTTTTAATAATTATTTTAATATTAGAAATATCCAGAAATAACAAATATAATTTTAAAATATTTACATCTATACTATACTATAATAACCGAAATGGAGTATAATTTGGTATGCCTTTTTTTGGTTGGTTTGGTTATCCCCATTTATGACCGTCAGATCTTTTTAATTAATTGATAAGGATCGTTCGATTCAATACTAAAAGAATATACACTACTCAAACTCCCATGTTCGAACTTCGCCAACGACAAATATTTATATTATTATTTATACAATACTAAAACTCTCAAGTTCGAACCCAACGAACAACAAACATTTATATTATTATTTATACACTACCCAAGATTCAGGTTCGAATCCTGCCAACAACAAATATTTATATTATTATTTATAAATATACTAATAAGGTAATGATCCAATTTTTTTTTATTATAATTTTAAATAATATAAAAATATTAATGAAGACCCGTGCATCGCACGGGTTGTAAAGCTAGTATATTTTAATATTTAAAAAGTTACTAATTTAAATGAGTATTATGATGGTATTTGGTTGTTACTGTCAACTAACTTTAATTTTATATTCAAATTCACTGTATATTAGTATAATAATTATTTATTAAATTTTATTATATTTAATTGATAAATGGCATGCCATTTGGGCATGCCTTTTTGCAAAAAGCATGCCTTCCGGACAGGTACCCTACTTGTAAGTTGTAACCCTAGCTTTATTAGCTAGCTGATTGATTACACTTAAATCTCGACAAATGAATACACTCAGGACCGGAAAATTTATTCATTTAACGAGATTATTCATTTATTGAGGTTAAAAATACAATGTATCTATTATGTTAATATATTGAGAATGGAAAAAATTATTTATTTAACAAAGTTATTTGTTTATCGAATATTCATTTATCGAGATTATACCTTAGTAGGGGATGAGCTAAGAAGGTTGAAACCGGCTAACCTCTGAAAATTAATTAGTATTCAAATTTATTCTATTTTTTCTCGTCAAATATTGAGAAACTATATATTGAATGGTATATTTTAAATTTTTAATTACTATGAACATCAAAATAATTAATTATAAAAATTTAAAATTCAGGACATAAACATTAAGGGGTCGTTTGGTTCGTTGGGTGGTATCGGGTTGGAATCAGGAATCGGGTTAAGCTGGTATGAGTTTGGAACTTGATACTTGATATCACCTGTTTGGTTCAAAATAGGATAAAAATATATCTCTTTGATAAATTAATTGGAATCAACAATCAAAAGACATTTAATTATTATTTTTTGTTAATTCATTATTTTATTATTAAAATCTAAAATTATACACGGTCACTTGACAATCATAATTAGTAAGGCTAAAAATATAATTTTTTTGAAAAATACCTAAGGCTAAAGATATTTTTACAAATATACTATAATTTTTTTAAAAAATTGCAAAAATACCTTTTTATTTTAAAAAAAATGCTATTTTCCAATTTTTTTACGAAAATACTGTTTAATGCAACTTGATTCAATTAGATGCAATTTTCGACGAATTTATGTCACTCCATGTAACCTCAAATGCAACAAAAAAAAACTTGATTCAACTAATTGTATGTCTGCTTGATTTTGGTTGATTGTATATTTTTGCCAAAAAAATTAGAGGATAGTAAAATTGCAAAGAGATATAAATAAAAAAAAGCTAGTATTTTTTATAATTTTTCTTATTAAAATATGAGTTTATAAATCTTTTTACGTAGTATTTAAGAAAATTAAATATACATTCACATTTTTTATTCATCAATATTAAAACTAGAGCTAAAAAAAGAATTATACTTTAGTTAAAAAGAAAGACTAGAGAAAATAATGAAAATGATACCAAGAGTTTGATTTAGCTCATACCCACCTATTCACATGGGTTTCTAAACCCCATAACTCATGAGTTTCAGGAATGGGTTTTAAAACAAAATTTTTTTAACCAAACACCTGGTATGGGTTTTCTCCATTCCAACCCCATACCTCATACCCAGATTTATTGAACCAAACACCCCCTAAAATGGAAAATAAAAGAAATATATAGATTCGGGAATTGGTCTCGAATTCGGAAATCGGGGCGGAATACCCTAATTCCATCCCCTAGTTTTATCAAATTGTACCTTTGTCTACGGTCAGTAGGGGTCTACTCGTCACTTTTGATTATTTACATTTTTTAGAGAGTGTTCAATATACATTTTAAAGTGCATATAAAGTATAGTTTTGTAATTTTTTTTTACAATTTTGGTTTTCTAAAGAAAAAGAAAATTATAAAAATAAGTTATATAACTATACTTTTTATTCACATTAAAATGCGTGTCAGACACTTTCTCAGAGGACTGAGGGAGTAATAATTTATGGTTTCGAAATTATTAGTTTGAATCATGATTAATTAAAAGTTTGGTCGTTATGATTATTGTCAAAGGTTACTGATCCTTGACAATCTGTACAGAGATTGGAGAGAGAACTATTGTGTATTTATGCATTATACATATACACACTTAATTATTG
Source organism: Apium graveolens (assembly GCF_009905375.1). Lineage (NCBI taxonomy): Eukaryota > Viridiplantae > Streptophyta > Magnoliopsida > Apiales > Apiaceae > Apium > Apium graveolens. The sequence goes on along the minus strand of NC_133654.1, from coordinate 9,758,658 downwards.
AAACTTAAGAAAAAACATGCATGATTAGTTGTTGGTTTAATATGTATATAGCTCTGAAGTGATATTTGGAATGTTTTTATATACGACATTCCAGATGGGCAATTTAGCGAGGGTTTAATAAGAACCATATGTGTTGTGTGGCTTCATATACTTGCTTAAAGGACAAAACAACGTATATGTAATATACTCTCTCTGCCTCGATACGTTTACTATTTACACGTGTTTCGAGATTTTTATAAAAATAAAGTTTCGTAATATTTTTAATAAAAATTTTAAAATAAAAATAAAAATAATATAATAAAAATATACTTTAAAGGAGTATTGAAAAACGTGTCAAAAAGGATATACAGAATTTAATTGAATAGTGGGAGAATGTATTAATACACAAAACTTCCAAAATTTAGAGGTGTTGGAAGTAATAGGGTCATTGGGTTATACTCAAACTCGAGATTCCTATTTCAATCGATCATAGGTAATTTAACATAAGTAAACCCGTACTCATTCTATCCTATTCATTTTTTACACTTTTTTATTTAATATGTCACTCTTAATTCTCTACATTACAAAAATATTAAAATTTTATAATATAAAAATCAATTACATCTGCTCACAACCACTACTTTTTTCCAATATACTAACTATATACATTAAAAATTGATCGATCTCATCACTTTACCCACTTTCCTTACTTTTTCTCTCACTAAATTACATTTTTTCTTAATTTCCGCACCGAACTCTCGAGATAGAGAATTCGACAGGATGGAGGAAGTATTTATTTGGCTATATATATTGCCTGGTCAAAAACTTCTCACAGGGAGAGTGTTAAATAACATAAGATTGTACAAGTGAGTGGGAGCGTTCGTGTTGGGGCTCTCTGACATCTATATGAAACGTATCGTCCGGAGTGTTGGCATGTCGTTTGGGCTTTTGTAGACACCTCAGTCCTCATTATCACTGCAAATCCTCAATATTAAGGTAGAAAACTGAGAGCTGGCATATAACTTGATAGAGGTTCAACACAACGCCCTTGCACAAAGAATACATAATGATGCAGTGCATGAGTATGATGAGAAAATAGTAGAAGGGAAATGGTGTTGCTGTCATGTATGGCCTTGATATATGCATCTGCATGCCTCATGTTTTGGTACCTCCGCACAATATCCAGTCAGAAATAGGCTAGTGGCCCCCTAGATTCTTGGTTTTTCTTCCCCCTTTTCTAGCTTTGCTAGACCATCTTCCTTGCCAATAAGATCTTTCTTTTATATTCCAAATGACATCTCGTATTAATGTATTATTGAATCTGATGTAACATATAACCTATAGTCTAGAGACAATAAGATTTTTCGGCAAATTTAGATGGTCATCGAGTTTGTATATGAAGTTATATGTTTTTATTTTGAATTTTCCTCTTTTTACGGACTTAATTTGGCTCCTCCTATAAAGGGACTATAAATGTGACACTTTATAGGCTAATCGCGGTGCGAGTGGTGCGGTTTGATCAAATTTTCAAAACGCACTCGCATCTCGTAATCTCAAAAAGCGCATAAACTACATCACGAAAATATGATGCGGTATAGTGCGGTTTATTTAATCAAAAAAATTAATATTTTCATACACATATAATAAAAATTTAGCTAATAAAAAGGTAAAAATAATATATTTTTTATTAAAATAAAAAAAATGTTGATAATTTGTACAATGTAAACCAGTATTTATACAAAAAAGTATAGTAAATAAGAAATGAATCTATAATATATTATAAATTATAAATAAAATTATATTTATATGAAACTGCGGTGCGGGGCAGTTTAAACAGCATTGCTAAAATGTCAAATCGCAAACCAAACTGCCCCGCGCGATTTGTCAAAAACTCAAACCGCAACCGCACCAAAAAAAATAAAACCGTATTTTGCGGAACGGTGTGGGACGGTGCGGGCGGTTTGTGCGGTTTGATGATCACCCCTACACTTCAATATTTAAAAATTAAATTGTTCCAATTTTTGGGATACCAAATATTATTGGGGTTTTTTTTAAAAATATATATTTTTTAAAAAAATATTTCAAAAATATAGTATTTTTTAAAATATTTTCAGAATACTGTTATTTTTAAATTTATTTTCAAAATTACAATTTTTAAATCTTATTATTTCAAAATACAATTTACAAGTCTCGAAGATGTCATGCTAACATCAGCTATAAGTACGATAATTTGATGTCATGCTAACATCAGCTATAAGAACCATAATTTTAGTTTGAACTTTGAAATTCGATTTTTATGCGGAGGAGGAAAAGTTAACAAAGTCCGTTCATAGCTATGCTGGCCGCTAGGGATGACAATTTCTACCGAACCGATAGATATCCGTGTACCGAACCGATAGATACCCGATTCGTACCGATCCGATTGGGTTTTACCGAATTCGAATATTTCGGGTTTCCAGATCGGGTTTGGGTATAATTTTTAAACCCGAACTCTTTTCGGGTCGGGTTTAGGTTTAAGGCATACCGTTTTGAACCCGACCCGAAAACCCAAAAGCAATTTCGTTCCGACCCGAACCCGAATCAGAATCGAAACCAGTATTAATATATAAATAATATTTTATATTTTAAAAGTATTAAAATAATTTATGATATCATATATTACTAATATTAGTAGTAAAAAGATTATAATTTGTACAAACTATTACGTTAAAGTCTAATATTAGTGAACTACTATCGTTAAACATTTTTTCAGTAGTAGTGTTCGATACAAGTATACTCTAGGTGAAGATTGTTGCATTTTTTAACCCACAACTTCATCCTTAAAATTCTGATCCATTGCCTACTCTGAATCCTATAATTCAGCCCAAAAATTTTAATATCGTTAGATCTATGAGCCCTTTGCTCGAATAAGATCCTATTAATCCTTCAATAAAAAAATAAAGTACAATTTGGTACAAACCCGAATCCGAACCGAACCCGCATAAAACCCGATCGGTTCAGGTTCAAGTTTTATAATTCATGTTTTTTCGGGTTCAGATTCGGATTTGACAAAGATAATTAAGTTCGGATTTGATATTTGCAAAACCCGTTTCGACCGACCGACCCGATTCCGATGCTACTGGTTGCTGGATGGATACGTGCTGAGTCTGCTGACAGACGAAACTGAGCTGTTTGTGGGCCCTCTAGGGGTTTCGCTTTTAGTGGGTCCACATTCCATTACTTCATAGGAGTAGTACGTAATTCATGGTGAAATATATTTTCTTTCGTGTGGATTTACGGTCAAATAAAATGTAATATTCTTATTATTTTTGTTTTTATTTTATTTTCTATTGAAAATTGTCTGAACATCTAAACAATAATTTAGCTTCTTCGATGGTTCGTATACATAATAATAAAAAAATAATAATAATAATAGTACTAAAAAATATATAAAAATAAAAATACCACTTCAAAAAAAGAAGAAATAAAACGTAAAAATGACCCAATCAAGTATCACAGTAAAAATTGAGTTAAAGCATTTTGGAAATATAACTTCGGGCATAATAAGTAATATTAATAATTTATTACCTATCCTTCCTTATATAAAGAAACGTGGAGAATTATTATATAAAAAATAAAAAAAATATATAATTTATTTTATTTTTCATCATATATATTTATAAATTTTAATTATCAACTTAAAAATTGAAATTACACAATTTTTTATTTAAAAAATCATTAAAATTATTGAAAAAATTTGAATCGGTTCTATAGCAGAATTAAAGTAGAATCACACATTTTAAAAATTATTTCACTATAAAATCAAATTTAAAATCAAGTAATTTTATCAAATTTTAAATATTAAATTTTTTATTATATTTATTATTCTGTATTAGCATTGATTTTTATATTTTTAAAATAATATTTTACAATTTGTGATAAGATTCTATAATAAAAATAATGGAAAATGGTTCTCCACTCTTCTGTATATAAGATGGTTTTTGACGGATTAAAACCTATATATCATAATATAACCAATTTTTTGAGTGGTGCTAGATCTATAGAATTGTGTAAAAAATTCGTAAAAAATGATATGATAATTAATTTTGAGATATTATAATTGGGATTGTTAATACATACGTAGTACATCAAACATTTTCCGTTCTTTTTTAGCCCGAATGCTCAGCACGACAGAAATGTACAAAATTCTTATATAACCTGATTTGGGAATCTTGTATGCTGCAAAAATAACAGTGTACCTGAAACAGATAAACATAGAAAAAGAATACAAGATTCTAATTCTCCCAAATTAAAGAAAAATTAAGTTGAAGATGCGAAACTAAACTATGAACGGTTTTTGTAGTGTGTGCGCACTAAACTATGAACGGTTTTTCTAGTGTGTGCACAAGGACACATGCTAAGAATCCATGTTTGATGAGTTGTCAAAATTTTATTGGTGAAAATTTTTGTGCATGAGTCCATCATTTTTAATAAGCTCCCCACTAAACAATAAAATTTTGACAACTCATCACGCACGGATTCTTAACATGTGCCCTCACTAGAAAATTCGAACTATGAAAAAAGAAAATGGTAGCTGTGGTGTAATTGACCTTATTACATCACAACCGACACTAATAATCATCCATCCATTTCTAATATCTTATGTTCTCTATATATGCTTTACATGTTTGCATTCCTCCCTCTCTGTCACCTTTCCTCCACCACCTTTTTCAACCATTTCCTTCATCAATTCTGCACACACTTATAGTTGACAAAATAGAGAGAGAGATAGATAGAGAGAGATAGATAGAGAAAGATAGACAGATAGATAGAGAGAGAGAGTTACACAACAGAGAGAGAGAGAGGGAGATTTATACAAGATTAGCCAGAGAGAGAGAGGGGGAGAGAGAGAGAGAGATTTGAGAATCAAGAAATGGATCCATGTCCATTTGTCCGTTTAATAGTAGAATCACTTTCCCTAAAACTTCCCCTAGCAACCAAACATGCAGGCTCAGGCATTCACCCCTCCACCACTCCATGTTTCGGTAAGCTAAAAATCAAGTCCTTCCCATCCCAAACAACTCTCATTCCACTCTCATCAGGTGACACTTCCCCTCCAGACTCTCCCACCTCATTCACTGGCTTCCACCTTGACATAGCCACATTTCGTCGCCTTTTCGACAAGCCCATCACCCTAAATGTATCTGTTTACACCGGAAGAATGGGCAACTCTTGTGGTCTTACAAGTGGGAAATTACTAGGGAGTATTAGTGTTTGTGTAAAGGCTAATGATGTTGTTTCGAAGCCAGTTGTGTTTCAGAATGGATGGATGAAACTTGGGAGTGATGTGGGGAGTTCTTCTGCAAAGTTGCATTTGGTTGTTAGGAGTGAACCTGACCCGAGATACGTGTTTCAGTTTGGAGGTGAACCGGAGTGTAGTCCTGTGGTTTTTCAGATTCAGGGGAATATAAGACAGCCTGTTTTTAGTTGCAAGTTTAGCGCTGATCGGAACTCGAGATCACGGTTAGTTTTTTCTTTTTTTACCCCTGCATTTTAGTGTCTTTGATGGTATTATGTGCTGAATGTGTATCTTGATTCTTGCATTAATTTACACATAACATGTGTTTATCAGGCTATGAATAGTTGTTTGGATCATGAGTTTTCAACTCTGTTAACGACAATGAGAACGAGTTTTTAATAGTTTTGTAGGTTCATGAATGGTGGACTACGTTAAAAACAGATGTCGAAAAGGTTTCAATTTTTCTAAGATATGAAGTTTAAGTTAGCTGAATCGCCTAAGGCATGAACCACTTGGTGCTGCATATGTTAAATCTAATCTTACAACTTTGGTTGTTTTGTGCCTCATCAATGTAGTTTATGTGAATTTTACACCACCTAGTCACCATCATGTGAATGACACTCTAATACAGTTCTCCAATCTTATTTTATGACAACTAGTAAAAATCATGTGTAGGAAGTATCATAACTAGGAAGTATCATAACTAGTTACTGCTTGTTTCATATTAATAAATCATTTGAAAACCGTCCTCTGCTGCTTAAGTTTCTCCAAGAAAACATTGCCTATGCATTTCCTAGTTCAGTTTGACTATACAACTTTAATCCATCCATATCTCACTGAACCCGCTTCCCTTAATCGAGAAAGGTTCAAGTATCAGTAGAGACACGAGCTTCTTGTCCGATTTCACTAGAAACTCAATGCTTCTACCTGGATAATGATCAATGCTCCCTTAATCGAGAAAGGTTCAAGTATCAGTAGAGACACGAGCTTCTTATCCGATTTCACTAGAAACTCAATGCTTCTACCTGTATAATGATCAATGCTTTAATGATCAGGGACAGCTCCATGTAGCTCATAACCCCATTTGCATAATTGCATGTATAATTGTTTGTCCTTTTACATTATATCATAAACTTATAAATTCTTAAATATATGATAATAATACAGCCTCTCTGTCTCGCTACCTGGTCAAATCATAGAAAGTTCTGTTAATGTACCAACCGCTTAGACAACTACCTTTTGATTGCTCTCCCATGTGCAAAGATTTTGCTGCTCTATTTTTCAATTTATTGCAATATATATCATGTCAACATGTCTTTATTCCATTGCAATTGCAACTTGCAGTAGTTTAGTCTGCAGACTAATTTCCCATAATTTTTTTTGGAATTTAAATGAATTGACATTGATGTCTTACCAGGTCTCTCCCATCGAATTTCACAACCAACACGAGGGTGTGGATGCGGACATTCTCAGGAGACAGAGAAAAGCCTGGCAGAGAAAGAAAGGGGTGGATGATAACTATTCATGACCTTTCAGGCTCATCTGTTGCAGCTGCTTCAATGATCACTCCTTTTGTTCCTTCTCCAGGGTCTGATCGTGTTTCACGATCTAACCCTGGTGCATGGCTTATCCTTAGGCCTCATGGAGTTTCAATGAAACCGTGGGGACGTTTGGAGGCTTGGAGGGAAAGGGGACCAATTGATGGACTGGGTTACAAATTTGAGCTGGTCACTAGCACTGGTATAACTAGTGGCATTCCCATTGCTCAGGGAACCATTAGCTTGAAAAATGGTGGACAATTTTGCATTGACACCAATAGTAAGGACAGTGCTGCATCAGCTTCGTCTTTGTTTCCTGATATTCGAGGATTTGTAATGGGATCATCAGTAGAAGGAGAAGGAAAAGTGAGCAAGCCTGTGGTTCAAATTGGAGTAAGACATGTAACCTGCATGACTGATGCTGCCCTATTTATCGCGCTTTCTGCTGCCATTGATCTTAGCATGGATGCTTGTAAGCTTTTCTCACGCAAGCTAAGGAAGGAGTTTTGGCTCAATGATCACGACACATTTTCTTAAAATCGATCAAGCTGCCTGCATTATCGTAAACTTAAATTCCAGAATTTCTCCTTCAATTCTTTTATTCCTTCATAGCTGTGACAACCTTTAAGTTAAGCCCTTTTCTTTGGTTTGAGCATGGTTTTTACTAAAAACAACACCTTGTTTCAACATTTTCTTTGTAGCTATATTGAGAGAATTGATTATATATTAGACATATACATTTTGTAGCATCATTTTCCCCTTGTGTATGCGTTTGTTTTGATCTATAATAACTTACCTCTTGTAGAAGTTGCAGCAAGTTCATGTTGGTTTTATTGTATTAATACTTTTCGCATGAATCTTATCTATCTATTCACTTATTAGAATTAGCACCAAAAAAGAAATAGTAATATCATGACACTAAAATGCACCTAAGAAGAAGACTAATGGAAAGCCTGCACCGCCTGCGACTCAGACTTTAGACAGCCAACTAATATGCCTCGCGATTCATCTGTGCATCCGAATTTCCCAAGAATAACTTCTGATACAAGTCTGTAGGAAACTACAAGTATTGTTGTTTCAAGTATCGTGCTAACATTCCCTGAATGATATTGATCCTCTGTTGCGTTGGAGAAGATGAAACCAATATCAGCAAACGAAGATATAAATTCTGTCCAGGTGTGATGGCTTTTCGACTTTGCTTAGGGGTCAACTTGCACCATAAAAGCTTTTCTGCAAGTTCTCTTCTAAGGCTGTGTTCCCGAATCTAGGTTAGAAAAGAAAAGAATAGAAAATAACTAATTTTCCTTTTTCTCCTAATCTTTCCAAAAGTGGGAAGAAGATTTTGGAGACAAAAATAAAGAAAACTTCTTCCCAAATCTGCAGTTTTCTTTTCCTTTCTTTCATAAAAGTTGTTCGGGAACAAGCTGAAGAAATGTATACTTTACATTTCTTTTCTTTTCTCTCCAAAAAAAGTTTCTGGAACACAGCGTAAAAGGTTAGGCTTATTCCCCGGATTTACAAACTCATTGCAGAATCAACCTTTAATCACTGACAATGCCTCACTGGCGCAACACAAACCTTTAATCACACCTTCCCAATTCCTCCAAAACTATCCAGATGGTCCTCATTAAAAGATGCATCGCAATAACCAACCTGAACGAGACAGAATCGACCACAGACTTGGTCTTGATCGAGAGAGAATCGACCATACACTTGGCAACGAGTAAAAACAACAAAAGACTGCTATAACCGCCCACAGCAGCAACAAAAAATCGAACAAATGAAACTTAAAACAAGTTAAAAAAGAAAATGCAGAGATTATGCTAGCAACAAACAATAAATCATCAAAATGATCAGTAAAATCCGCTCCAAATCTAGTAAACCAACGAAAACTTGCAGCCCACAACGATAGCAACAAGAAAACACGATTTAAAGTTCTCAAAACCCTGAGAAAAATCGACAAGCATGTGTAAAACAAATCTAAAATTAGCTGTAGCAGAGCCATAACCAACCTCGCCACAAATGAAAGCATAGATCCTAAGAAGAAAACACGATTTAAACCTCCCAAAATCCATACCAAAAACGACAAGCATGCGTTCAACAAATCTAAAATTAGCTGTAGCAGACCTGTAATCAACCTCACCACAAATGAAATCATAGATTCTAACCAAAATTCAGAATCAGGAAAAACGCGATATGTTTCCAGCAATCAAAGCCCAACACAGGCTCCCTAGCACGAGAACACGCCTCTAGCCACATCGATAAATCCTAAAATCAGTTTAATAAAATAAAACTCAGAGAAACTGGATCACTCATAGATTAAAGTCCTGAAAGACATAAGTCTTGATACATGCATTTCGCGCTAGAGAGGTCTTTCGTTTTTTTATTTTATGTAGTTCGAGAAACTGAAAATTTGGGGTTCGATGTCAAATTATTGAGAGCAGTGTGTTCATTAACCAAATGTTGAATACTCCAGGAACCACAAAACTTTAACTATATTCAGCTCCAAAAATTCTTCCATTTGTCAACTATAAATAGAAAATGGTACTAAATTAGTAAAACTAATTTCATATAAATAATTTTCATTCAATTGCAATGCAACAGTTTTACATAGCAAAAAACATTGCACTCCAACCCAAATTCAAAAGTTCGTTTATTTGTTGGTGATCTTCTCAACCATAAACCGAGAAAGCACGTGTGCTTTCTCGGTTTTCAGGCATGGCATCCAGCCGCAACATTATCGTTCTTCTCTTCTTCGCCTTTTTGTCTAAGACATTTTCTGAATCAATTATTCAAATGCACCCCGTAGCACACCGAGCCAATGCAGACGACAAAGGCTCGGGGTACTACTGCGAAAGCTGGAGATATAGCGTGGAAACAAATGATGCTGGAGAATGGAGAAACATTCCAACAAGGTGCATAGATTTTGTGAAGGATTATATTACAGGGGAACGATATCGGTCGGATTTGGAGATCGTTGCCGAGAACTCGTTGGATTTTGTCAAGAATGTAACTATGATTGGTGATGGGAAGGATGCATGGGTTTTTGATATTGATGAGACTTTGTTGTCCAATGTGCCTTATTATGCTACTCATGGATTTGGGTAAGTCTTTTTCGATTCTTTTTTGTAGATGACTTTTTTCGAAAAATTTCAAGATTCTAGTCAAAATTCGGGTCTTTAAGGAAACAACTTCTATAGTTAACGCCTGCATTATATATCTCACTTGCTGCTGGCAATACTGATCAACTTCTGATAATGATTGTTCATTGTTGTTTGTCATTGAATTTTTTTTTGGCTGTTTTTTTTTCTGATTAGGATTGTCAATGCATGATTATAATGTTTATTTAGGATCTAAATTAAAAAGATTTTTTAGGCATCAGTGAATTTGACATTAGGTCATTTGATAATGTTCTGAGACTTCTAGCATTTTCCTTATTTCATTCTAGAGTTTCATTCTCATCTACGAGAAAGCCAAGGATTGTCAAGTTTTTATGAGCTATGATGATAGGACATGTAAATGAGACGCGTATCTTGGAATGAAAACCGAGTTTTGTCTAGTGAGCTCCAGTTTAATTGCAGTCATTCAATTGTCACAAACTCATGCCTCCATTTGGAGCTAGGAAGCAAGGACACGGGTGCGGGAGTGCGAGTGCGTAGTGCGGGGATACGAGAATTCAACAAATACAATAATATGGGGATGCTGAAAAACAAACACAAAAATTCTTATATATTTTATGTTAAACATAATAAAACCTACTAACAAAACCAAAACTTGCATGAAAAATGAATCAAATGCATCATTTATTGAATCTAAAACACAAAAATTCAATTAAAGGTTTTAGTTCATGCAAAAATGGATACGTTAATCATTACTTTTGTAGTACTAATAGACATGAATACTTAATTTTGTGATTGTAGCTTTACTAAAATAGATTTTGACTACAATTTCTGAAGATAAAAGTTCAGGTTAGTATCGTGGAATAATCCGTGTGTCCAATACGGGGATCTAAGAATCTGATACGGGGACTCGGCATACGACCCAAGTGTCCCTGCTTCTTAGATTTGGAGGCTTGAAACATTCAAGCTCTTCGTAATTTAAAGGAGGGGAATATATGGTTGAATTGTAAAAATACTGACATACAAATATGATTATGGGAGTTGCACTTGGAAGCCATTGCAATTTGCAGAGCCCAAATCATATGTTTCAAACTAGCTAGGGGATCCTAGATGGACACTGCACATCTTTGTAATAAAACCATCATGCCAGTTTGGTGCTGGGAATATTATACTTAATGTAACCATTGTTTCTTTACTTGTAGTCGTAAAAGAAATTAAAATCGCGACAGATCATCTTATTGAGGCTTTAACAATGGACTGCGTTTACTTTTTGCACCATATACTATATGTGTGCTATTAGCATGCTCTCATAGTTGATGAAGGATTTTGTATGCTGAAACAGCTCACAATCGTTCAACGAGAAGTCTTTCAATCACTGGGTGGGCTTGGCTGAGGCACCTGCCCTACCAGCAAGTCTGAGATTGTACAAGGAGCTCAACCAGATGGGAGTTACTTTGATCTTGTTAACAGGTCGGGAAGAATTTCAAAGAAACGCCACTATCAAAAATTTGCTGGATGCTGGATTTAGCCACTGGAACAAGCTGCTTTTGAGGTAAATGATCTACTACTTGATAATTACTATTCGGTAATAATTAACAATATATTGATGGTTCTTTTTGGATGGACCAGGGGACCTTCCGATAAAGGAAAACCAGCAACCACTTACAAATCCGAAAAGAGAAAGGAAATCGAAAATGAAGGTTACACCATTCACGGATGTTCTGGAGATCAGTGGAGCGACCTCAGGGGGTACGCGATGGGTATACGATCATTCAAACTTCCAAATCCAATGTACTACATTCCGTGACAAAAGTTAGGATAAAAAAGAACTAGTCAATCTCAGAGAATGTTCTGTAAGAAACTATAGATGTTCTTGAAGAGTATTTTGTGTACATTTGTTGTTACATTGGTGTCAAGTCCCGTACTTATTGGTGTCAAGTCCAGCAAGTCCAGTACTGAGTTGTAAGTTGTAACATTAATCATTGATGTTTAATTTCCTAGGAGCTTTGAGGGTATATGTAGTATGGTGACTTCTTAATCTTGTATTTGATATATCAAAGGCCAATTATGATTATGTAGAGATGGCAAAATAACCTGATCAAACGGATACCCGATCCGAAATCCGAAATTTTGAATTTACCAAACCCAATTTTTTGGATTTGGATTTGGATATGGATTTAATTTTTAAACCCGATTTTTTTTGAATTTGGATTTGGATATTAGGTACGGATCCGAAACCCGATCCGAAATCCAAAATTCTATCCGAACCCGATCCGAACCCGAAATCCGAAAAAACCCCGAATTATTATATATATTAATTATATATATATAATATTAGAATTCTATATATTACACATTATTATATTATAATATATATATATATTAATAATATACATTATACATATTATTATATAATTTTTAGAACATATATTTTTATATTTATGTTAAAATTAACTAATTATAAAGTTTAATTAAATATAATTATTCAATCATTTAAACGGGTGATAAGGTTTATAAGGTTAACAAAACATCTTTTAGTAATAAATCTAAAAAACTGGATATAAATTGATTTTATTTTTTAAATATTAGCTATACATATAATAATACAATTAATGATGTGATGTAGTGGTTGAGGATGACACGTTAAAACTCTTTCTCTACAGGTCACGAGTTCGATCACAAGCACTTGCAATATCAATAATTATACAAATTTTCAGATTTCAGGTTTGGGTTCGGATTTCGGGTATGAATATCCAATTCAAAAAATTTCGGGTTTCGGGTATACCCGAATTCGATCCAAAATCCGATGGATCGGATTTGGGTATTCATTTTCGAGTATTTTTCAGGTTTGGATATGGATAACATTTTCGGGTTTGAATATGGATTCTGCAATATATCTGACCCGATTGCCATCCGTCGATGGCTTTAGCTTAACATTCATTAGGTAAAGTCTTTTTGAATGTTTTGGCTTTGAAAAGTTGTCTATTTTTGCTATAAAATATGAAAAATGCTGGGTGCACATAATTATATACAAAATTTTATACATAATGATATGTGCTTGTTTTTAATTAGAATGAGCCCAACAAATTCAATTAAAATATCTTACATCAATTTTCATTCTCTACAAATTTTGTGTACACAATTATATACACAATTTTTTGTACACCTAACATTACTCATAAAATATTGATTTTTCATAAAATATTGATTTTTATGTGGGTGGCATGTGCTAAGCACAAAATTTTATAAATTTACCTTATTTTAATTAACTTACACATCTTGATAATGGTGAACCCATGTATTCACAACAACCAAACCAATTAAAATACACCAAAATTATAAATTTCAGTGCAATGTGCCAAGGCACACACTACACAATATATATATATATATGTCTTTACTCCGTGGAAAATCATTGTTTTTATTATTGAATCTCATCACAAATTGTAAAATTTCATTTTAAAAAATATAAAATTCGATGCTAATCTAGAATAAAAAATATAATAAAAAATTTAACAATTAAAATTTAATAAAATTACTTGATTTTAAATTTGATTCTACAGTGAAATAATTTTTAATAAGTGTGATTTTACTGTGATTCTGCTATAGAACCAATTTAACCTTTTTTAATAATTTCAATGATTTTTTAAATAAAAATTTGTATAACTTCGATTTATAACTTGATAATTAAAATTTATAACTATATATGATGAAAAATAAAATAAATTATATATTTTATATTTTTAAATAATGATTCTCCACGATTCTCTATATAAGAGGGTACTTCATAGAGTGCTACCCTATTTATATATATATATATATATATATATGAAATATGTTCTAACATTTAATCACACAATTAATTAATTTTAAAAAAAATGTTTAACCGTATATTTAACTAATAATAATCGGAATTATTGATAAAATATCTTAATTTAGAATAAAAAATACATTCGGATAACAAATTTATTTGTGATAATCCAATATCACATAAAAACCAATTTTCTCTTAAATTACCCCTAAATCCATTTTATTTATTTTTGTGGACATGATAATCACTTATTTGACACCATTTTGCTCGCCACGTCAGCATTTATGTTGAAGATAAACATCATAAATTCCCTATACATTACAATACCGACTCCATTTCTTCGATGTCATAATCGTAATAATCTCCAACCACAAGCCCTTATTATTATCCTTCCTCTCTCTCTTCCCCCCTCATCTCTCTCTCTCTCTCTCTCTCTCTCTCTCTCTCTCTCTCTTTCCCCTCATCTCTCTCAATCTCTCCCCCTCACTCATCTCTCTCTCTCTCTCTCTCCCCCTTCTCTCTCTCTCTATGGCATATTCTTCAGAATCTGTTAAATCATCATCGATTTTAATTCTCTCTATGCTTAATTCACTCTGTTTTCTTTGTAATTGATTCTAAAATTAGTTCAGTGTTACTAGACTTTTTGATCGGTGCGTTTGTGTTGTTTGAGATTTGGTTGAGATCGGTGACATGAAGATCGAAGATTACGTCGATGATATTGATTGTACGGATAATAATCAGAAACAGATTGTCGCTGTTGATGCGAAACGAGTGTTAGTTGGAGCGGGGGCTCGGATCTTGTTTTATCCGACTTTGTTGTATAATGTTTTTAGGAACAAGATTCAGGCTGAGTTCAGGTGGTGGGACGAGATCGATCAGGTCTTCTTTGTAATTAGTCTGTTTACGATATCGTAATCGCGTTATTTTATCAATTGATATTTGAGAAATTGTAATTGATCATCGTGTTAGGTAGTTAGTATGTTTACGATATGATATACGTGTTATTCTATGAATTGATAATTGTGATAAAGTTGTAATTGATCATCGTGATCAGTGTTACAGATTTCGGAAATCGGAACTATTCGGTTGAGATACCGATTTACAATTTATCGGACGATTTTTAAAAAATCAGATAATTAATCGGCGATTTATCGGAAATCGGTCAAATCGGATAAATATTTTTAAGCGATTTATCGGCGATTTTTGAAAAATCGGCTGATTTCTATAACAGAGATTGTGATAGGTAATTAGTTTGTTTATGAAATGATATTCATGTTATTCTATGAATTGATAAGTGAGATAACTTGTAATTGATTTGTTATGTTATGTATTTCACGTGTTTTTGGTGGATTGCGATTTGTGTACTATGCGAGTTGGTTGAATGAGTGTAGAGCTGGATACGGATACAATAATTTTTTTTGCGTGCATAATTGTGCATAATTGTAATCACGATTACTTGCACTTTGTGAGTAGGTGTGAAGTCAAGTAGGGAAATAGTTTTGAGAGGTTTTTAATTTGGCAGTGAAGCTTGAGTGAAAATCGGATTTAAATACAACTTTCGTCTCTCCCTCTTTGAGTTCATACCTAATCCGACAGGTTTCTTCTTCAAGTTTAGTAGTTGATGTTCCCGAGGAGGAAGAGAAGTAAGGGTGTTGTCGAACTTGGCTGATTGATGTCTAATGATATCTTTCTAATATGTTCAGGCTACGTCACTTACTGTTATTTTGTTTACTGCTTGAAACAGCAATTATTTTTGTTGTTGTGTATATGTTTAATTGCGCTTCGCGACTTGGACTTGCTAGACGTCTTTTGGGTTTTTATGAGTATGTGGCTTTGACAACAATGGTGTGTAGGAAAAACGGTATAAAGAATCTGGTTCCTTTGTTGCGTATTGGATTGTCAGTGGCTATCAGCCACCTGAAAAATGCTAGGAGTATTATGTAGAATTATAGAATTGTGCAAGTTCATCAGTCTTACTTTGATATATCTAATTTAATTGGAGAAGTTGGAGCTGCAAATTTAAGGGCATACACTTATATTTGTATTCGAACACAATTGAACTGTTTTATATGTTTTCATTTCCTTATTGATCATAATTACTAGAAACGAATTTTACAAGAATCTTTTACTGTTATATCTACTAATTTGTTGCATTGGTTATCTTCTCAGTTCCTTCTTCTTGGTGCTGTTCCATTTCCTAAGGATGTTCCCAGATTAAGGCAGCTTGGTGTTGGTGGCGTCATTACCCTCAATGAGCCTTATGAAACTTTGGTTCCGACCTCATTGTATTATGTAAGTTATATCTGCACACCTTATTATTTTTCACATTAATCATTTCTTAGGGTTTAGAAATGATAGAAATTGAACCAAGGTTAAATAGATTAGAATTTTTGCAGGCTTATTGGTTCACTCGTGTATAAATTGTAAAGTTGAGAACTAGTGATAAAATTGTCATTCTATTTAAGAAAGTTTTTTTTTATACAGGGTCAATGTTATGATTCAGCAGGTCTATTTGTTTGAAAGTGAACTACAGGTTTTTAATACCAGAAAGCTAGTGTGTCTAGTCTCTTTTAACACTCACCATGCTCTTTACAGGCAAAGTTCTCATGTGGAGTTAATCTAGTTAAAATTTTGGGATTACATAGTGTGCAGGATCAGTAGGGTATTGCTTATCTTTAGTATTTTTTTTCCGTGCCACAACAAGGGCCATCAGTTGTAGAATCTGTTGTGCATTAGGTAGCGAAATTGGTAGCATGTTTATGTAGACAATTGCTCAACTTTCCTTCTTTTTTACTTGCTTGCTAAATATGTTTCATTAACAGTAAGCTTTGATTATGATAAAGATTGTAAAAGTAATCCAGTAATCTGCTATTCTATATTTCCTCTTATTTCTTAGCGGCATTTACCTTGAAACGAAATATTTGTTCAGAAAAGTTATAGATGTACTTTTTTTGTAGATCTTACCCATCTTGTCATTTTCTTGTATTTTAAATTCTTAAGTCCAACTCCTTGTCATAATTTTTTTATGAACCCTTTTCTAAGCTCACGGATTTTGTAATTACAAAGAGAGGCTGCCTATTTACTGAACTGACATATACAGATTGTTACTTGTCTATTGTTTTGGTATTTTGGAGTCATCATTCTTATCATTTTTTTAAAAAATTTGTTTAGGCGCATGGAATTGAACACCTTGTTATCCCAACGAGAGACTACCTCTTTGCTCCTTCTTTTGTGGATATTACACGAGCAGTAAATTTTATTCATAGTAAGTCAGTTTCCTCTAATGTTATTCTATTTTGTGGTTTTAACCTTTAGAGATTATGGTATTGCATAATGCATGTTCTTACTTCATCTTTCTGTTTGGAATGATGGCAGGGAATGCATCTTGTGGTAAGACTACTTACGTTCACTGCAAAGCTGGAAGGGGAAGAAGTACAACTATTGTCCTTTGTTATTTGGTACACTCTTTTCCTTTCATCGGGCAAGTAGTATTCTAAAGATAATTGAAGTCTGAAACTGTTCCATTGGCAATCGAGAAATTTGGATCAGATTAGTGCTTTTGCAATGTGCAGGTGGAGCACAAGCACATGACTCCTGCTGCTGCGCTGGAATATGTACGTTCTAAAAGACCTAGAGTGCTCTTGGCTCCCTCTCAATGGAAAGTAAGCAACAAAAATTCCTCAATATGCTAGAAGTTCAATTATCTAAATTTTCATAAGCCTTCTGTGCTGCATACTCATTACTATTGCTGATAAGCAGGCAGTTCAAGAATACAAGCAGCATCGGTTGGCATCTACCTGCCAGTCTCCATCAGTGGATGCTGTTTTGATTACAAAAGCAGATTTGGAAGGCTATCATAGCTCTTGTGACATTGTCGTTGGCAAAGAGCTGGCAATTATCAATAGAGTGACAAGGAGCAGGCCTATGATCGCAAAACTATCATGTCTCTTTGCATCCCTGAAAGTTTCTGGTGGCTATACACCAGTCACCAGGCAACTCACAGAGGCCCGCGCTTGCTAAACCCACTCTTGTAATTTTTTTTCTTGTATAGTGCAACCATCATAAAAATAAAAGAGTGATGCATTTCCTGTGCTTCCGGCTATCTTGTGTTGAAAGAGGAAAAAATGGGGAAAATAAAGAGTGGAAGATATTTAGAAGTTGTGCATTCTGAGGAACACTTGCCCTACAATGATCTATGTATATGTATCAGCTTTTGATTATGTTTTTTGACTCTCGCTCTTAGACTATACTGAATGATTTGGTACTACGTCGCTTAATCTACTACCATGCGAATGTTGACTAAGAAAGTATATATGTAGTTTTTGAATTATTTATAGATGCTTTGTTCTGGCAAGTTTTTCTTTAGCTTTGTTCTTCCACTAGCAACCAAACATGCAGGCTCAGGCATTCACCCTTCCACCACTTCATGTTTTGGTTAGCTAAGAGTCAAGTCCTTCCCTTCCCAAACAACCCTCATTCCACTCTCCTCAGGTGACACTTCCCGTCCAGACTCTCCCACCATTCACTGGCTTTCATCTCGATATAGTCACATTTCGTCGCCTTTTCGCTAAGCTTATCACCCTGATAATGCTCCTGACTCCACTCTACCGAAATTACCCACTTCCATTAATGTTTTGATGGAGATGTGGTGTAGCTATTGGGGAATATGCAAAACAATGCCCGACCGGGGGTGGTGGCCGTCAAACACCTCCGACATGAGAGTAAATACCTGATGGTTGAGAATAACAAGAAACGATAATCGGAAAATAAATACTTGCTGTCTGAGAGTTATTATGTCTGTGCCAAATGAATGCTAAAGTGGTGCGAGTAAATGTGAGAGTAAATGCGAAAATCAGACTGCATGTAAGAGTTCGAGAGTCCATGCATTTGTGTAACTTACATAGGTATTTATATGGTGTTAACTCCTGTTACCTCCTAATCCATATGTTTGCTCTTTCTTGGTGACAGTCATGACATGTCTGTTTTTATGACTTGTCATATTAACTACTCCCGGGGAAGCTTTCTCTTGTCCGTGAGTACTAAAGGATGGAATAACTTCAGCCCAAGAGATAAGAGTCTACTGGCAGGAGGGTAACATCCTTGACCCGAAAGATGGTATGGTGGAAGAGTAGGGTATCACTGGTGAGGTAAATCATTACCTTACTTCACATTTATTAGTCAACTTTGTAAATATGATAAATTTGCCACGTGATGACTTGGGGCATGGTTTGACATGCATGATAAAATGGTGAACTCAAGGAGGGTATTATCATTGCCCCCACTCCTGCAACTTACTTTAGTCAGTTGGAGGAGTAAATGTATGACCTTGATGGGACTTGATATTTGTGTCTTTAATTATTTTTCCTTGCGTTGTAACCTTTCCCTTGTTGTACCTTTTTTAATTTGTATCCCAATGAGGACTTGAGCGGTATGTGCTTCATCAATCCTCATTGCATTGTAATATCTTTCTGAGGAATGAAACCTGATTTTTTTTTTCTATATTTACTAGTGAGAATTTTATTTTAAGTTGTGTTTTCCTCGGGCATTACTAATACGTTGTGACCACTAGTGATAGCCTTGGAAATAAAAGTTGAAACTTGTCTAGGTATTTGGAGGGTGGGAGATGTGTTTGGAGGAAAGGAAATGAAATTTGGTGTCTCCCTAAATTTCAACAAGTTCAAATTGATGCCCTCAGACGGGTGCTAGCGGGTAGTGCCCACTAGTGACGGCCTTATAAGTAAAATTTGAAATTTGTGTAAGTTTTTGTAGGAAATAGATAATTTTTTTGTGACATCCAAATATTTAACCAAGTTCAAATTAGTGCTCCCCCAGCGGTGCTAGAGGGTACTACCCGCTAGTAATGACCTTAGATGTGAAATATGAAATTTGTTTTAGTATTTGTTGGAAGTAGATAATTTTTTGTGACCCCCAAAAATTTGACCAAGTTCAAATAGGTTTCCCTTGGGCGGTGCTAGCGGGTAGTGCCCGCTAGTGACGACCTTAGAAATAAAATTCAAAATTTTGTTTATATGTTTGTGCCTCCTGAAATTTTGGTGGTGAGTAGAAGGGAAGTAAACAAATTTTGGTGCCTCGTAAAATCTTTTATGTGTATTTTGGTGTTTGGAGGATGGTACTTGAAGGAGGGTAAAACATTTTAATGCCCTCTTGAAATTGCACTGAGTGTGAAATTGGTTCCCTCCTTGTCATTTATATGTAATTTGGAGAAGGGTAGTGAAAGAGGTAAAAAAATTTAACGTCCTCTTAAAATTGTTCTAAACATAAATTTGGTGCCCTCCTTGAAGTTTACATGTATTTTGGAAAAAGGTAGTGAAGGAGGGGAAAATGTTTTAACACCCATTGAAATTGTACTAAGTGTGAATTTGGTGTCCTCCTTGTAGTTTATACTAGCTTAAATCTCGTGCGATGCACGGGTTCCCGTTAATATTTTAAAATTTTATTTATCCCGTTATATTCTAATTTTGAAAATATTTTTGTAAATATATAATAATTATAAATTTATAATAAAAATAATGGATAACTTTAGTAGAATAAGTAGACTCCGTCTAGTGTTTTAACAATTTAGTAGTTTAGCGGATATATAACACTATTTATTTATTTTTTTAATAATAGAATATGTTGTAGTCGTAGTTTAGTAGGATAAGTAGACTATATCTAGTTGTTTAATAATTTAGTAGTTTAGCGGATATATAACACTATTTATTTATTTTCTTTAATAACTAACATTAGAGAATAACCGTTGAACCAAATTATATCCCATTCCGGTTATAATAGTATAATATAGATGTATTTAGGAGGAGGGTAGTGAAGGAGGGTAATTTTTTTTAAGGGGGATATTGAAGGAGGGTAATTTTTTTTGACACCGTCTTGATATTGTACTAAGCGTGAATTTGATGCCCTCCTTGAAGTTTATATGTATTTTGGAAGAGGGTAGTGAAGGAGGGTAAAATTTTGACGCCATCCTGAAATTGTACTAAGTGTGAATTTGATTCCCTCCTTGTAGTTTATATGTATTTTGGAGGAGGTCAGTGAAGGAGAGTAAGTTATTTGAAAGAGGGTATTTCATTTGTATTTTGGAGGAGGGTACTTTATATATATTTTGGAGGAGGGTAAAATTTTGACACCCTCTTAAAATTGTACTAAATATGAATTTGGTGCCCTCCTTGTAGTTATACGTGTTTTGGAGAAGGGTAGTGAAGGAGGGAAATATTTTTTGGTGCCCATCTGAAATGTATTAAATTTGAACCTGGTCCCCCAAATATTTTATATGTATTTTGGAGGAGGGTACTTGAAGTAGGGTAAAATATTGGCACCCTATTGAAATTGTATTAAATCTGAATTTGGTGCCCTTATATGTATTTTGGAGGAGGTAGTGAAGGAGAGTAAAATTTTTGAAGGAGGGTAAAATTTTTTAATGCCCTCTTGAAATAGTATTAAGTGTGAATTTGGTGCCCTTGGTAGTTTATATGTATTTTGAAGGAGGGTAAAATATTTTAACGCCCTCTTGAAAATCGTTCTAAGTGTGAATTTGGTGTCCTACTCGTAGTTTATATGTATTTTGGAGGAGGATAGTGAAGCAGGGTAAAACTTTGAAGGAGGATATTGAAGGAGGGTAAAAAAATTTGCCCTCTTGAAATTGTTCTAAGTGTGAACTTGGAGCCCTCCTTATAGTTTATATGTATTTTGGAAGAGGGTAGTGATTGAAATTGTTCTAAGTGTGAACTTGGTGCCCTCCTTATAGTTTATATGTATTTTGGAAGAGGGTAGTGAATAAGGATAAAAAATTTAACGTGCTCTTGAAATTGTACAAAGTGTAAAATTGGTGCCCTCCTTGTAGTTTATATATAATTTGGAGGGGGGTAGTGAATGAGGGTAAAATTTTTAATACCCTCTTAAAAATGTTCTAAGTATGAATTTGGTGCCCTCCTTGTTGTAGTTTATATGTATTTTCCAGGAGAGTACCCGAACGAGGGTAAAACATTTCGAAACCCTTTTGAAATTATACTAAGTGTGAAATTAGTGCTCTCCTTGTAGATTATATATAATTTGGAGGAGGGTAGTGAATGAGGAAAAAAATTTTTGACGCCCTCGTGAAATTGTACCAAGTGTGAATTTGGTGCCCTCCTTGTAGTTTATATGTATTTTGTAGGAGAGTACTCGAAGTAGGGTAAAAACTTTTAACGCTCTCTTGAAATTGTTCTAAGTGTGAATTTGGTGTCCTTATTGTAGTTTATATGTATTTTGGAGGAGAGTAGTAAAGGAGGGTAAAACTTTGAAGGAGGATATTGAACTAGGGTAAAAAAAATTGACGCTCTCTTGAAATTGTTCTAAGTATGAATTTGATTTCCTCCTTATAGTTTATATGTATTTTGGAGGATGGTAGTGAAGGAGGGTAAAATTTTTGAAGGGGGTATTTTAGGAGGGTAAAAAAAATTTGACGCCCTCTTGAAATTATACTAAGTGTGAAATTGGTGTCCTCCTTGTAGTTTATATGTAATTTGAAGGAGGGTACTATTTAGGATGGTACTGTGAAGAAGAGTAAAAGTTTTGGAAGATGGTAAATTTTTTTGACAACCCTCTAAAATTGTACTAAGTTTCAATTTGGTGCCCCCTACGTAAAATCTGACTATATGACTTTTGAAGGAGTGTAGCCTTTTTGAGGTCTCTTTGAAATTTGACGAAGTATGAATTCGGTGCTGGTCGAGTATTGGTAGCGAGTAGTAATATGTTGGAAACAAGTACAAGAGGAAGTGAAGATGAATATTATGAAGCGGGTATAAGGTATAAGATATAAGATACCTGGCATAAGGTTTTTTTTTCTAATTGCCCTTTTTACCATTTATAGCATTAACATGTGGAAACAGGTAGGTCTTCAGTCTTCTTATGATATTTCTTTATGAGACGGTTACATGCTAGAAGAGTCATATGTACCCATTTTGTTGCTTATACTATCGAAAGCGTTATAGAATTACGTCAGCTTGTGAGAGGTTTTTGCCCGAATGAAATAAATGCATGAAACAAATATCTTGTGAAAGGATAGTTGTGACAAGACTTTGCTTGTTCTTGTGTCCGAAATGATTTTGCTTACTTTGTGTCGGAGTAGATCTCATGATATAGGTATGCCTTTAATTGTTAAAGGTGTATTTTTACTTTTCTCAGAGATAATAATATTACTTGTTTATGATTTAATGTAGCTTCTGTCAGAAGTGGTGTTACTCCTGTGGTGTTACATTTCTAAGATGTTGTAATTGTGTCTAAGGTACTTTGTGCGCTTTGTGTTAGTATGATACCCATGGGATAATAATTCACTTAATTTTGTTTGAGATAGTTGTCTCTGAGGTGTTGTAATTGTGTCTGAGATACTTTACTAGTTTTGTGTTTATATGAAACTCATGAGATGATATAGTTCACGTAATTATGTCTCAGATATTGTATTTGTGTTCGAGATAGGGTGTTGAAAAGGCTCATATAATATTGCCTTCAACACTTCGATGTCTAAGAAAAATTATATAAACTTCCATTCTCAAACCAAGTGTTTTCGGCCTATCTTTCATCCAATCTCTTTAACTTGTATAGGCCTGAGTGTAGCATTTTTATCACCTTATAGGTACCTTCCCATTTAAGCATGAGTTTACCCGTATGATGCAGGTTAAAGGCTGCCGTTGTTCGGAGTACTAAGTCTCTTTCATCAAATTTTCTGATCTTTGTCATCTTATACTTTTTGACCAAACTTTGCAATCCTTAGTTAGGGTGAGCCAAAAATATGTTTGCCTTCAAATTTTGTGAGCAATAGCCTTTTCTTTCATGTGATCTCCGTAAATCCTCTCATGAATTTTTATCATGCAATATAAAATCTTCTCAGGGTTAATGAGTTTAAGAATTGGGAGCCGAAAACATCTTCTATAGGATAACACAACCTAAGTAGTTAACAATGGGTTCCATCTAAGTAGAGTCTTCAAGGCTAATCTTCATAAATTATCGGCCTTCAATTGCAAGTACCTTTAATTCTTCAAGATGGACAAGAACTGTGTAAATTATCTTTTTTGACTCGACCAACTTGGAGAGAAAGGATGGTGTGAACAATGTCTTATGTGGCATATTCTAAAGTTGTTTGACTTACCAAAATCTAAAAATCACTGAAGATTAAGAGAAGTTTGAACATAGAGATCAGATTTCTTGTCAGGTTGAGGCATGCTATGAGTGCTTGACATTAAGCTCAGTTATTAGTAGACTTGAAAATCTTATGACTTGAATCAATTGGAAGCCTTATAACAAATTGATATTAGCCATGCTTCGCTTTTTGTCGAGGTGGAGTAGTCGTCCATACAGAGTTCTCATGTTGGATTGTGGGCAATAATGTCTTCTTTGAAAGAGGGTATTTCGAGAAGGAGGGAATTTCTTCTTCGTTGCCAAATGAACATTTACCAATGTAATCTATAAATTTTGAAATGTGATGATTTTTCTAGGTTTTTAAGAAGTTGTGAACCGATTTAACTCCACGATCCAGCTGATCAAATTTTGGGATCGTGAATAGTTTTGCTTTGAGATGATTGTCCCTCACCCTTCAAGGAGACGACAAGATGAAAGATGGAGTTAGAAAACTTCTGAAGTAGCAAATTTTTTCTATGAGAGGACCCTCCTCACCCGCTAATAAGGCGACAATTGCGAGAAAAGAGGTTAGAGAGTTTTGAAGTAGTAAATTTTTTGAGATTTTGGAGACAATAATTGATGTGCTTTTAGATTACCCTCTCTCACCCGCTAGTAAAATTTCCTGATTTGAGATTACATTTCCTCACTCGTCAAGGAGGCGGCAAGGGTGAAGAAAGAAGTTGAGAGAGTAAAACTTTCTTCTTTGAGATTACCCTCCTTCAGAGGCGACACAGGTAACGAAATGAGTTACAAAAATTTTTGAATGTGTAAAATTTTATTTTCATAGGTGTTCTTCTTGATGGATACATGTCAATTAATTTAAGGCTTTAGTTGATCTTGATTCACTGAAATTTACCATCAATTTTGTTAAAATGTGAAGTTGAACTGATGGAGGATTTTCTTAAAAAAAGACCCATCCTTCTAGCGCCAAATGATAATGCTCCTTGCTCTACTTTGCCGAAATTACCCTCTTCCATTGATGTTTTGACGGAGATGTAGTGTAGCAATGCCCGACCGGGGGTGGTGGCCGTCAAGCACCTCCGGCGTGAGAGTAAGTAAATGGTGGTGGAGAATAACAAGAAACAATAATTAGAAAATAGATGCTTGGTGTCTGAGAGTTATTATGTCCGAGTGAAATGAATGCTAAAGTGGTGAGAGTAAATGCAAGAATCAGAGTGTACGTGAGAGTTCGAGAGTCCCTGCATTTGTGTAACTTACATTGGTACTTATAATATTTGGTGTTAACTCCCGTTACCTCCTAGTCCATAGGTCCGCTCCTTTCTTGGTGACAGTCATGACATGATGACATGTCTTTTTTTATGACTTATTATCATATTAACTACTTCCGTGGAAGCTTCCTCTTGTCCGTGAGTATTAAAGGATGTAATAACCTCAGTCCAAGAGATAAGAGTCTGCTGGAAGGAGGGTAACATCCTTGACCCGGAAGATGGTATTATCATTGCCCCCTACTCCTGCAATTTACTTTAGTGAGTTGGAGGAGTAAATGTATGACCTTGATGGGACTTGAAGGGCCAATGTGCCTAGAACACCAAATAAATTAAACAAATCCTCGTAGGGGCAATGTGCTTAGAACACCAGATAAAATAAAACAAAAGGCAGAGAAATATACAGATGTGCCAATCAAGGGTGAACGCGGGTCGGGTTGGGCGGTATAGAGAAAATAAATCAAACCAACCCAATTAATTCGATTTTTAAAAAATGAACCCGTTAACCAAAAAAATTATTTTCAACCCAATCCTACTCTTTATTCATTGGGTCGGGTTGGTTCGGGTTAAAACTCGAATAAAACTATTTAAATATTTTTAGGAGTCAAAATTACAAATAATTTTAATCAAAAGTTAAAGTGTATCCCATAATTTAACAAAAGATAAATATTAATGGATATTATATGTATCGTGTACTCTTCTAGTTTAAAATTAATAACTTAAAGTGTGTTACTCGTAAAATAATTATTTTATTTTGAATATATTATTTATTACAATAAATATATAAATTAAAATTTAAAATAATAATATTATAATTAAAAAGTCGGGTTGGGTTGGCTTAGTAAGGGTTTAAATTTTTTGAACCTTGACCCAACTCAGTATGGGATTGTGCCGTATGACTTTACTGTATTATATGACCAAGAGTTTTTCCCCAAAGATATGTTAACCCCTTACCAGCTAACCAAAATTTACATTTGGAAAGCCTAAAACGGAATAAATAATAAATGAGATATCATTTGGAGATTTATATTTGTTAAGCATATTGCTATAATGTCTTTAAAGTTGGATATGGAAGATAAAATCAAAACTTACTAAATCTTTTGATAGTTGGTATATGATTGAGATACTGAATACAAAACCAAAAAAATATAGCCTTTCGTGTGTTTGAGTATGATAGAGATGATGAATGTAAAAAAAATTAGAATAACATATGTTTCGGCCATTCTCCTTTTAGAAAATGTGAACGGACTTTTTCAATAGAGATTATTTTGGGAGTTTTGGAGATATTTGAACATAAACCTCCATTCTTTTATCCTGATTCTGTGGAATCAAGAAAAGTGTATCTTTTTTCACTAATAGGAAAAAACCCCTTTTCTTCTAAAAAAATGCAATCTAATTGCGAAGCTTCATACCTTTCCATAAAAATTTAAAACCTTGATATAAATTGGATAAGGAATCACCTTATACATACATATAATATTATTTCAATGTAAATCAATGCAAGAACTTCAAAGTAGATCAGAATCTGGTTCCAATTTGATTAAAATGTTAAACATCTTTCTTTAAAATATGAAAGGGAGAACATTAATCAATGAGTATTCCGTTATCCTCTAAACTTTCTTTATTCTCGATCTTTATATATATTCTCTATTTTTTAATCTAAAATCTGATACTTTATAAACGAGGGGTAAAGAGGAGAGATGACAGATATACCAGATGCAACATCAAAGTTTCCAGATGTACCTGAACACTCCCTTTGCCTCAGATTGCCTTTCATGGCCCAAGATTAATAGCTTAGAACACTTATCAAGTCCAAACAATATTGGGACTTGCCATGTGGAACCGACTTGGTGAACACATCAACGGGATTATCAGCAGTACCCACTTTCTTCAACTTAATCCTCTTCTCATTCCTTGAGAAATGATATCTCACATCTCTGTGTTTAGTCCTCTCATGATATACTTGATCCTTGGCTAAACATATTGCACAGATACTACTGTAATACACAACACCCTGATCATGATTCATACCAAGATCACTAACTAGTTCTTTAAGCCATATTCCCTCTTTAACAGCTTTAATCAACGCCATGTACTATGCCTCAGTAGTAGACAAAATAATTGTAGGCTGCATAGTTGCCTTCAAACTAACAACTGAACCGCCCAAAATAAATACATAACTAGTCATAGACCTCCAACTTTCAGCATCTTCAGCATAATCAGAATGGAAATAACCGGTGACTAAATATTTTGTATCATTCCCATAAATGAGACCAACATCAAACGTGGGTCAAAGATAACGAAAAATCATCTTCAAAACTTGCCAATGTTCCTGTACCCAGTAATAAGATAATTTTTTAAGGGGGTTTGGATATAATTATTTAAATAATTTGATATCAGGATTAAAGAACAAATAAAATCAATATCAGTTTATTAATTCCTGGTATAAATTGTTAAAAAACTCTCTCAAGGAATATTGATGTTCTTGAGAGCTTCTAGGTTACAAAATACTCGAGTAATGCACACCAATAATGGTGACCTATTATGTGTTTATATACTACACAACTGCTATCAATCTCTATCATTAAAAGATATGTTATAATGATAATTATCATATTTCAATACATATCTAATTTAACAGCTTTGATCCTATAAATCAGGAATCGATAATAGAATACTCCTCAAATGTTGGGACTGTATAAATCAACAGATTCTGATTTATCATGTGATCTAGTCATATCCCGACAGTCTTCATCCTGATGCCAATCTTGATTGCATGCAAATCTTGACGGTTATGTAAATCCTGACGGCTTGACAAATCCTGACTGACATGACAGACGCTGATTGACTTGACAAATCCTGATCCCAGCAAATCCTGATTTTGACTTAGACAATTTCTTCCAATAATCTCCCACAATTTATGCTTTGTAGAACATGCATAAATTATGTTGTCTGATGCCAAAAATAGGAAGACAAAATGTAGAGTAGAAAGTTTGTAGAGCATAATCAATTAATGATGTTAATTTTATGGTTCTTGATAAACCCTTGAGTATCTCTGTACAAATGCCTTGACCCTTTCATCAATCTTCTTTCTGAGCAGTTGCTTCATCCTATTCTTCAAGTTTCTTTCATAATCAGTTTTATCAGACAACTGATATATGGAAACTCTTGGATTTCTAGTTGGAGTCCTTTCAATCATAAGCTCATCAAGTAGTACATAACAAGTTCCCAGACCATCAGGATTTAGAGTTAATTACCTTGAAGTGAGGACAGTTTCAAAGACAGTTGAACCCCTTCTCCTATTTACTTCCTGATAGTTGTTGTTCATGTATATGGGAATGTAATGTCTAAAGTACTCAAAGCCTCTGTCTAAAATCCTTCTTCTGATGGCATAAAAGATTAAATCTGACCAATCCTTAGAAGTTTGATTTTCAACCATTAGTAGATAATGAATATATTTCAGCTCTTTGGTTGACATCATCATCAGCTCATCATAAGAAAGTACTTGGACTTGATCTCCTTGCAGCATTAGCAATATCTTTTCTTTTGGTTATGAGCCATCATGCTTGTCAATGATAATTTTTACAGCTTCAAGCCTGTTAAGATGATCAACTCTAATTTCCTGACCAGGTCTATCAGCTAGTGTAAAATTCACCATTCTTGAGTTCATAAATTCAGCTTCATAATGCCCAATTCCAGCTCTTGTATATGGTCCTGACAGCCTGAGAGCTTCAGCTTGTCTTAACCATGAAGGTATGTTTTGTCTGTTGTTGACAACAGGCTCAACTTGTCTTTCCTCCCTTATTTCTCTAGGAACAAAGTTCAGGCTTCCAGTACATTTCACCTCATCAATTTTCTTCCATTCGTAGTCAAGACTTTTAGGAAAGTAAGTCATTTTCTTCTCTCTTTTCTCAAGCTCTCTAGGATCTGTAATTCTCCATCTCTCCCTTCCAGATCTCCATAACATATTATTGAACTCATTACCTACCATGTTCAATATTTTTCTGACTTTTGCTTCCTCTATTCTTTCTTCTTCATCAATTTCAGCATTCCGAGAATCAACAAAGACATATACGATTTGAATATTCAGTTGATGCAGATACAACATTAGAATTTGACCTTGTGTCAGGATCAGGAACTAAACTGTCAGGATTAATAGTGTCAAGATTTGACTTCTCAATATTTGTGTTGTCATGAGCTGCTTCAATTTTCAGTTTCCATGATCTTTTCACCAACGACATATTTGAATCTTCACTTTCCACATCAATATCTGGATTTATCAGTCTGATTGCATTTCTTCTAAGTTCAGGATTGAGAAATTGAGGATCAATGAGAATTTTTGGAACTTGAGACTGAGATGTCTCAAGAATTTCTTTAATCCTGACTCCACTAGACCTTGTCCTTCTTTGAGAGGGAATAATGGATTGACTAGACTGTTGAGTCCTTCATCTACCTCCTCTTCTACCACTTCTAGGAACTTTAGTCCTTCTTCTTTCTCTAGATGAAACTACAGTTTTAGCTTCCAATTGACTTAAAGTTTCTTCCTACTATTTTAGCATTTCGTCTTGAGACATGTCAGGAAATTCTTTGTAACAGCCCGCACTTCCGGAATAATAATTCTAAATCAAAAACTAATACAAAATCCAATTATTAATCCAAAATTCTATTACAGATTGACTATACGAAAGCGCAGCTAAAAGCGGAAGTCCAAAAGTCAATCTACTCCGCTAAAAGCGGAAGTCCAAAAATCAATCTACTCCAAATCTAAGTCCTCGAATTCCAATTCTATCCAAGTCGAACTCTTAGATGAAACCTAAAATTGTAAGTAATGAGCTATACAACCTAGCAAGAAAATAATCGATCCAACTAGTAAGCTAAGTAACACATATAACAAAATACGATAACCTATACAATACGATATACGAAACAAACACTTTCGATACATATTCTTATTCTTACTTATTCGATACATACGATACACATAACACATAAAAAACAATAATTCAAAACCTATAATCCATGCCACGACCACTTCAACCCAGTGATAACGGTCCTAAATTTTTAGAAAACTGTCACTACAATCCGGTGACTACGGTCCTAAGTTCTTATTCGATGTTTTCACAAACCATGACACAAATCACAGATCCAAAATTATCGTTTAGACATCACACATGTACACAACAATACATATACTGTAACACATCATACTTTTAAATATATAATCACTTAGCCCATATTTTGATAATCAAATATACACGCATAGTACACAATTTTGAAAACACTAGTAAGATCGATCAAAAACTTACCTCTAAAACTGACCAGATCTGAATTTACTCTTTTTGAACCTCTAAAAGATGTTATCTTGGAAAATACAAAACACGAAAGTTGTAGAGAACGAAAAGAGCTTTCCGAAAAGTCCAGAATCAATGAATTCCGACTTATGATGAATTTTCTACGAATTTTACAAGACTGCTGATTTATGAGAGAAAAATGCCTACGAATTTTGATATAAAACATGAGGTATACGATTAGGATATATTTATAACGATACAGAACCCTATATCTTAACCTACAAGTTATCCATATTAGAATCTGATCCAAATTTTAGGTCCATTAGTCTTATTCAATTTTAAAATCATAATCCTTATCCAATTTTACTCTTTTTTTATTCTATTATTCTATTAATAATCTAATTCTAAAAATTACGGGATATTACATACTACCCTCCTTAAAAAGAATTTGGTCCCCAAATTCACAATAATTCTAAAATTCATGACACGTCTACCCCTTGATCTACCAAAGGTCAAACTATGGTCCACAAGATCGAATCCTAGGGAATGTACTAGTCCCATACCTAACACATTCCGAAAGATAGCCTGCTCTAGATACCAACTGTAACAACCCGCACTTCCGGACTATTAATTCTAAATTGAAAACTAATACAAAATCCAATTATTAATCCAAAATTTTATTACAGATTGACTATACGAAAGCTCCGCTAAAAGCGGAAGTCCAAAAGTCAATCTACTCCAAATCTAAGTCCTCGAATTCCAATGCTATCCAAGTCGAACTCTTAGATGAAACCTGAAATTGTAAGTAATGAGCTATACATCCCAGCAAGAAAACAATCGATCCAACTAGTAGGCCAAATAACACATACACATATAACAAAATACGGTAACCTATACAATACGATATACGAAACAAACACTTTCGATACATATTCTTATTCTTACTTATTCGATACATACGATACACATAACACATAAAAAACAATAATTCAAAACCTATAATCCATGCCACGACCACTACAACCCGGTGATAACGGTCCTAAATTTTCAGAAAACTGTCACTACAATCCGGTGACTACAGTCCTAAGTTCTTATTCGATGTTTTCACAAACCATGGCACAAATCACAGATCCAAAATTATCGTTTAGACATCACACATGTATACAACAATACATATACTGGAACACATCATACTTTCAAATATATAATCACTAAGCCCATATTTTGATAATCAAATATACACGCATAGTACATAATTTTGAAAACACTAGTAAGATCGATCCAAAACTTACCTCTAAAACTGACCAGATCTGAATTTACTCTCTTTGAACCTCTAAACGACGTTATCTTGGAAAACAAAAACATGAAAGTTGTAGAGAACGAAAAGAGCTTTCCGAAAAGTCCAGAATCAATAAATTTTGACTTACGATGAATTTTCTACGAATTTTATAAGACTGCTGATTTATGAGAGAAAAAGGCCTACGAATTCTGATATAAAACATGAAGTATACGATTAGGATGTATTTATAACGATACAAAACCCTATATCTTAACCTACAAGTTATCCATATTAGAATCTGATCCAAATTTTAGGTCCATTAGTCTAATTCAATTTTAAAATCATAATCCTTATCCAATTTTACTCTTTTTTTTATTCTATTATTCTATTAATAATCTAATTCTAAAAATTACGGGATATTACATTTTTCAGCCAAATGAGTGAGAGCTTTTCTGCCAAATAGCTCCTCAACCCTTTTATCTTTGTGATAGAGAGTGACAATCTCACCAGCCTTTTTTTTTGTAGGTCCTATAAAACTTTGGGCATCATCATTGTCATTGATCACTTCATCTGCATCAGGAATTACATATACAGTTTGCCTTTCTATCTAGTATCTGAAAGTGAGTCATTGTCTCAGTTCTTATAGTCCTTGCACCATATTTGGAGACATGAGTTGGATGTGTGGTTTGTGTTTGAGTTTAAATTCCAGCTCTAGATTGTACCACCACAGCATCAGAGCTCCCTGTGCCAAGATTTCCACCATCATTATCAAGATTGGCATCATCCTTCCTCAATACTAATTCAGGCGTACATTTTATCTGAGCTACTATCTCTCCATTTTTTGCATCAAGACTCTGTAATAAGGAGAAATTAGCATCCAGTTTTTGATTTGTTGCATGTTGATTGGCTTCAATAGCAGTTAGTCTTTCATTCATCAGTTCCTGATTGGATTCCACATTCATCATTCTTTTGACTAAGCCATTGTGCTTGTTGGTACCCTTGATGGTCGCATAAAAGTCAGAAACTTCCTCCTTCAAATCAGTATTTGCATCTTTGAGAGTAGAGAGAGAAGAATGCATCCCTTTAGCCAACACAATAGTAGCTTTTACAATATTTTTGAGCTCAGGATTTGTAATAGTATTGACAACATGATCCACTAAAGTGTGAGCTGCATTATAAGATATTCTTTCACTTGCAATCTTCCAAGAATGATTCCATTCATGAGCCCTATGAGCATTTAGAGCAGCATGTCCAGATGAAGACCCAAAATTTGAATGTTTAGAAGCTTCCAGGGCAGCCTTAAGCTATGCTTCATCAGGATCATCACCATCAGAATCAGAATCACTGCTAAACACTTCAGGAGCATCAGGAATATCAGGAACTGGATCTTCAATTTTACTTTGAAGTTTAAGATCAGAAGACCAGTACCTTTTAATGAACCTGGAACAAGAGAACCAGTAACACCTAAGTCTCTCTGTTCTTTTAAAGTGATCTCATCACTTCTCACACATATATTACATTTAATAGTGTAATAACCCAAATTTTTGGAAATTTTTGAAACCATGATGAATAGTAACTTTTGTTGATATTGCTGATTGAGTAAAATTATCAGACCATCCTATGTAGGGGTTCTTTAATGGATATTCTGAGATCATATTAGTATTCCATAAATTAAATGAGTGTATATAAAAGTCGTTAGAATTCGAATTCGAACACTTTAATTTTTCCCAAAAATCCACCAGATACCGAAAGAATTGAGTATAAGGTTACATGATTAAAAGGATTTTAATTCAAGGATTATAGGAGAGGATCATTAAAGGAATATAAAATATTAAGAAAGGTTTAGGAAAGCCCAAGTAATAAGATCCTGGATATGATCCCTCAAACGATTAGCGAGGACGAGAGTTAAGCGAACCGTAAAATAAATAAACGACCAAGGGGCCAGCACATGCAAGTAGCATGGGAAGGAAGCTTCCAAGAGAAGCTAAAACATGTGGTTGTAAGTAATGACACCCTCACACCATGAGATTGTGACATGTGGCAAAGGAATGATGCAAGCAATGACATAAGCAAGTGATGTCATCACTTTATCAAGATATTTGCTCAAGAATTATCCTCCATGTTAGATATATTTGATAATGTCATGGCTAATATGTTTTATGTTTAGCTTTCAGATCTTATTTGAACAGGATAAATCAGTACTTAACTGTTGATCAGTACTTATACTGGAAGTCAGGACTTAAGGATATCAGTACGTATGTTATCAGGAGATAATCATCAGAAGATAGATATTAGAACTTAAGTGCTGAAGGACAATCAGATAAGGACAGTAGCTGATTAAAGGAAAGAAGATCAAGATAAACATAAGAAGAGATATGCATGAAGAAGGAATTCCGTAAAGAATGGAATACTTGGAAGAAAAGATATCTGATTGATATATTTTAGGAAGCAGAATTATATTCCATATCAATTAGCGATTATCTTGTAACTGTGTAGTATATAAACACAGATATAGGGTTTACACTAAATGTGTTATCATCATTAGAGAAGATTATTCATTGTAACCCTAGTAGCTCTCGTGATATTTGTTCATCACTGAGAGGTAACAGTTCCATACTGTAACAGAGTTTATTGTTTCAATAAAGTTTGTTTTCTGTTACTTAAGTTCTTAAAGTTCGATTTGAGTGTACTATACACTGTATTCACCCCCTCTACAGTGTGTGTGTGTGACCTAACAATTGGTATCAGAGCCTATCTGTTAATATACATACAGTTAAAGATCCAAACACAATCATGTCGGACACAGAAACTCCAACTAAGCCTACCAAAACTGAGGAATCACCAAAGACACAAATTCAGAGTCGGTATGAGACCATCAGAGTTCCCATACCGAGACCATCTGAATATCCCATATGGAAGGTAAGGATGACCATGTTCCTCGAAGCAACAAATCCAGAATACCTTGATAGAATCAAGGAAGGCCCTCACAAACCAACCAAGCTTGCTGTTGCAGTTGCAGGTGAAGCAGCAAAGACCGTACCAAAAGAGAAGAGTGATTATACTGCTGAAGACATAACATCAATTGCTAAGGATGCTAAGGTACGACACTTACTGCATAGCGCCATTGATAATGTAATGTCAAACAGGGTAATCAACTGCAAGACTGCTAAGGAGATATGAGATGCTCTGGAAACAACGTGTCAGGGAACTGACACAATTAAGAAGAACAGGAAGACAATACTCACTCAAGAGTATGAACACTTTGACTCAAAGACTAATGAGTCATTGAATGATTTATATGATAGATTTGTCAAACTTTTGAATGATTTGTCATTGGTTGATAAAGAGTATTATCTTGAAGATTCAAACCTTAAGTTCCTGTTAGCTCTTCCTGAATGCTGGGATTTGAAGGCAACGACAATAAGAGACAACTACAATCTTGATAAAACAACTCTTGACGAAATCTATGGAATGCTCAAGACTCATGAGCTGGAGATGGAACAAAGAAGCAAGAGGAAAGGAGGAAAGTCAAGGACAGTTGCTCTTAAGGCTGAAGAAGAATTCCCCAAAGCAGCTTCCTCAAAGAAAGACAAGGGTAAAGCTCTTTTCATAAAGTCTGATACCGAGTCATCAAGTTCTGAGAGTGATGATGACTCAGATTCTGAAAGCTTGCCTGAGACTGATGCTGATGAGGAGATGATGAAGCTGTGTGCTCTTATGGTGAAAGGAATCACAAAGATTGCATACAGGAAGTTCAGGAAGGGAAAGAAGTTTTCCAGGAAAGGCATAAGTTCTGATAAGAAGAATTTTAGAAGATCTGAAGGCAGAGGAGGAAAGTCTGACAAAGGAGATTACACCAATGTTAAATGCTATAACTGTGGTGAGAAAGGCCACATATCTCCTGACTGCAAGAAGGTAAAGGGTGACAAAGGCAAGGCTCTTGTCACAAAGCAGAAAAGCTGGACAGACACCTCAGACTCTGAAAGTGAGGAAAACTATGCATTGATGGCAAATGCTGATAAAGAAAGTGCTGAGAGCAGTTCTGAAGCTGCTGAAACAAAGGTACCTCAGACTACTTATGCTTTTCATACTGATGATATTAATGAGTTGAGAAGATATCTTAAAACCATGTTTGTTAGTTATAGAGATCAAACTTTAACATGTGAAAGATTAACTTCTGAAAATCTTGCATTTAAGAAAAGAAATGATTTCTTAGAAAAAGAGTTAGTCATGTTCCATCAAACTCAGAAGGATAGAGATGATGCCTTTTATGTTAGGAATGAAGTGCTAAAATTAAATAAATCTCTAAAAACTGAGTTAGATAAGGAAAGAGAGATTATCAGGACTTGGACTAACTCTGGCAAAACAACTCAAAATTTGCTAAGTAGTGGAAACTGGAAAGAGGGCTTAGGTTATGGAGAAGATAAGAAAGATAAAGGAACTGAAGAAATTAAGTCTGTTGATAAGCAAAAGCCAAAATTAAAACCTGTTAAGTTTGTAACTGTAAAGTCTGAAAATGAAAAATCAGAAGTTACAAAGAAATTAGCTTCTGACAAACTAAAACAGGAA
Organism: Apium graveolens; assembly: GCF_009905375.1. Taxonomy (NCBI): domain Eukaryota; kingdom Viridiplantae; phylum Streptophyta; class Magnoliopsida; order Apiales; family Apiaceae; genus Apium; species Apium graveolens. The sequence goes on along the minus strand of NC_133654.1, from coordinate 9,722,401 downwards.
AAGACAGCTGAAGTGAACATAGGCTTAATGACAAAGAAGCAGCTTAAGCATAAGCTGAAAGATGTCAAGAATGCAAATAAGGTAAAATCACCTAGGAAAAATAGGAATGGAAAGAAAGGTGTGAATAAAAGCAATGATTATAAACCTGTTCCTGATGCTCCTAGGAAAACATGTCATAACTGTGGAAGTTCTAACCATCTGGCTTCTTTTTGCAGGAAGAATAAGAATATTAACTCCTTACCTTCAAAATCAGGAGTTAAGAGTCAGTCTGTTAGATACAAACCACAAAATCCTTGTTTTCATTGTGGTAGTTTATGGCATTCCATTTATACTTGTAAGGAATATCATAGTTTGTACTATGATTATTATCAAATAAAACCTTCTTTGAAGAAAGTTTCCATTGTTCCTTCTAGTGTAAATTCTGATTCAAAGTCTGATAGTGTAAGTTCTGATAAGAAAAATGTTAACATAAACTCTGATGCTAAATCCGCTGCAAATGTTAACAAACTTAATAAGGCCAAAGGATCCAAGCAAGTCTGGGTCCTTAAAATTAATAATTAGTGGTCTTTGTGATTGCAGGGCAACATGAAAAATATTCTAGTTCTGGACAGTGGATGTTCAGGACATATGACTGGAAATAAGGCCCTGCTATCAGACTTTGTGGAGAAAGCTGGCCCAAGTATTTCTTATGGAGATGGCAACATTGGAAAAACATTGGGATATGGCAATATCAATCTTGGAAGTGTCATAATTAAACAAGTAGCTCTAGTCTCAGGACTTAAACACAACCTACTGAGTATAAGTCAAATATGTGACAGAGGTTATCATGTTGATTTCTTTGAAGAACACTGTGAAATTGTGAGTAAATCTAAAGGCAAAGTTGTTCTGAAAGGATACAGGCGTGGTAACATTTATGAAGCTAAGCTTTCAACAAGTACTGATGGTTCTGCAATCTGTCTGATGAGTAGAGTATCAATTGAAGAAAGCTGGAATTGGCATAAGAAACTCTCTCATTTAAATTTCAACAATATAAATGAACTGGTCAAGAAAGATCTTGTGAGAGGATTTCCAAACACAGTATTTGCTCCTGATGGTCTTTGTGATTCATGTCAGAAAGCCAAACAAAGAAAATCTTCATTCAAGAGCAAGACTGAATCATCAATTCTTGAGCCTTATCATCTAATACATGTTGATCTATTTGGTCCAGTAAATGTCATGTCTATTGCAAAGAAGAAGTATGCGTTGGTCATAGTGGATGAGTTCACCAGATACACATGGGTGTATTTCTTGCATACAAAAAGTGAAACTGCATCAACCTTGATTGATCATATCAAATATCTGGATAAAATGGTCAAAGATTCTGTGAAAGTTTTAAGGAGTGATAATGGCACTGAGTTCAAGAATTTGATAATGGAAGAGTTCTGTAAAAGCCATGGAATAAAGCAGGAATTTTCTGCTCCTGGAACTCCACAGCAAAATGGAGTTGTTGAAAGGAAGAATAGAACTCTCATTGAAGCTGCACGTACAATGCTTGAAGAAGCAAAGCTTCCAACCTATTTCTGGGCTGAAGCTGTGCAGACTGCTTATTTTACTCAAAATGCAACACTCATTAACAAGCATGGAAAAACACCATATGAGATGGTGAAGAAAAAGAAGCCAAATCTGAAATATTTTTATGTATTTGGATGCAAGTGTTTTGTTCTCAAGACTCATCCTGAACAGCTATCAAAGTTTGATCTAAAAGCTGATGAAGGAATCTTTGTTGGATATCCACTTTCCACAAAAGCCTTCAGGGTCTATAATTTGAGAACAAAAGTGGTCATGAAATCTATCAATGTCTCTTTTGATGACAAAAAGATTACTGGTCTTGAAGATTTCATTGACCATGATCAGCTGAGATTTGAAAATGAAGACTCAAATTCTGATACAGAAAATCCTGACAGTCTAAGTCCTGATACTGTAAACTCTGATGGATTAAACTCTGATGTTATTGAAACTGTGGAGACTACGTCAAAGGAAGATGCACCTATGCAGGGGGAGCATACTCAAGATCCTACCACATCTCAAGAAACATCAGAACATGCATCTGGCTCTTCAAGTTCTGATTCGTCAAGTTCTGATAAGCAAAGTTCTGATAGTGCTGAAAATCTAAATACTGAAGAATCCAACTCAGAGAGCATAGTTTCAGGGGGAGCATCAGAAAATGCTAATGAAGACAGCATGGATCATGGGGGAGCATCCAGTTCTAGAGAAAACCTTCCATCTGCAAGGAAGTGGACAAAATCACATACACCTGATTTGATAATTGGAAATCCTGATGCAGGTGTCAGAACTAGAACAGGTACTTCAAATGAATGTCTTTACAATTCTTTTCTCTCTCAGACTGAGCCAAAGAAAGTGGAAGAAGCTCTTCAAGATGCTGATTGGGTGCAAGCAATGCAGGAAGAGTTGAATGAATTTGAAAGAAACAAAGTCTGGACCCTAGTGCCAAGACCAAAGAATAGATCTGTTGTTGGTATAAAATGGGTATTCAGAAACAAAACTGACAGTGATGGCATAATTACAAGGAATAAGGCAAGGCTGGTTGCAAAAGGATATTCTCAACAGGAAGGAATTGATTATGATGAAACATTTGCACCAGTTGCTAGGTTAGAAGCCATAAGGATATTCTTGGCTTATGCTGCTCACAAAAAGTTTACTGTCTTTCAAATGGATGTGAAAAGTGCTTTTCTCAATGGAGAATTGGAGGAGGAGGTATATGTTGAACAACCTCCAGGTTTTGTAGATACCAAACATCCAGATTATGTCTACAGGCTTGATAAAGCACTTTATGGGCTTAAGCAAGCTCCTAGAGCATGGTATGAGACTTTAGCTCAGTTTCTTCTGGAAAGTGGATTCAACAGAGGGACAATAGACAAAACATTGTTCTACCTCAACCATGGAAAAGACGTACTTCTGGTCCAGATTTATGTTGATGATATCATTTTTGGATCTACAAATGACAAATTTTGCAAAAAGTTTGCCAAACTAATGCAGTCAAGATATCAGATGAGTATGATGGGGGAACTTAGCTATTTTTGGGGCCTTCAAGTCAAGCAGAATGAGGAAGACACTTTTATTTGTCAAACCAAGTACACCAGAAACTTGCTGAAGAAATTTGGAATGCAAGATTGTTCAAGTGCATCCACTCCAATGGCCACTGCGACAAAACTGGATAAGGATACCGGTAAATTAGTAGATATTACTGACTACAGAAGTATGATTGGCTCTCTACTCTATCTAACTGCTAGTAGACCTGATATCATGTATGCTACCTGTCTTTGTGCAAGATTTCAAGCAGATCCAAGAGAACCTCACTTAACAGCTGTAAAAAGAATCTTTAAGTATCTTAAAGGAACAACTGCTCTGGGATTATGGTATCCTAGAGAATCAGATTTTAAACTAATAGGTTACTCAGATGCAGATTTTGCAGGTTGCAAAATTGACAGGAAAAGCACAAGTGGAAGCTGCCAATTTCTTGGAGGCAGATTGGTTTCTTGGTACATCAAGAAACAAAAGTCAATTTCCACATCAACTGCAGAAGCAGAGTATATTGCTGCAGGAAGCTGTTGTGCACAGATTCTTTGGATGAAGAAACAGTTACTGGATTATGGGTTAACATATTTCAAAATCCCTATTTACTGTGATAATCAAAGTGCTATTGCTATGACAGGTAATCCAGTTCAACACTCAATGACAAAGCACATCAGCATCAGGTACCACTTCATCAGGGAACATGTGGATGAAGGTACAGTGGAATTGCATTTTGTTCCCACAGATCAACAACTAGCAGATATCTACACAAAACCACTGTGTGAAGCTACTTTTACAAGATTGGTAAATGAACTTGGAATGGTTTCAAGTTCTTTCTCTAAATCTGCTTAGTCTTGTTCTGTGTTATCAGACTTTATGCTCAGTATTTACAGAATTAATCTCATTGTGTATTCTGTGCTTAATTGATAAATGTCTTTAAGTACTGACTATTGTCTGATATATGGTTCTAAACTCTAATAAGTGATATGTCTGTTCAAGTACCTATTCTATCCTATGAGGATAACTGTGCTAGATACTGACCTAGTAGTCTTCAATAAACAAATGATTCCATATAAGAAGTAATTATTTCAGTGGAAACCCTATGACACTAGCAAATTCTGATAATTGAGCTTAGTTAAGTTTACTTTGTATATCTTATTACTAAGTCACAAATTAGAATAATGCTACTCATCTGTTAAGTTCTGATACTAGTAAAACTGCTGAATGTACTAAGTGCTGATAAACCTCACTTATCAAAAGAAAAAGCAAAAAGATCAAAGAATAAAATCAGGTACTCCTTTGAGATCTAGAGTAAAAATGTGGAAGGGAAGACCCAAGTGCATTGCTGGTATTAAGTAGATATGCATTAGAAAAGCAAAATATTTTCTTTGTGACTTTTCACACTCTATGATTACTGGAGAAATACTCTGATAATAGCATAAATTCTGATAAACAGTCGTGACTCACTTACACTGAGAAGCCACTGTAAAATAGAATTTCAAAAGATGCATAAAATTAGCACAAAATAGTTGAGGTGGACTCAAGCATGAACTCATTCATCAGTAGGTTTCAGGACGATGACAGCTCTTTAGCAAAATTTTTGTTATGCCTTATTTCTAAGATGTACTGAAGTGAATCAGACTTTACTCTTTGTCTGTTATTTAGCTTAATGCACACACTAATCACTCCATCTGAATGATGAAAATTTCTGTGGTGGTCTATGTTATTTTAGATAAACAGTCATTGTGTCATTTTTGCACAAATTCCGAGGACAAGTTCTAGTTACACGTTAATGGATGATTAAGTTCTGAAGTCTATAACTCAGAACTTGTATGAGGATTTACTGAGATGGGCATTCCTTTTTCGAGTTAAGAAATTATGTTCTGATGACTGTTAAGTTCTGGTATAGGTCTAAGTTCTGATTTCTCAGTCTAATCCTTTACTTGGCTTATCTGTGAATAAAATTTGATAACAGTCTCAGTTCGAACTAGAATATATTGAAGTGGAAGATTAATAGTCACTATGATTAGGATTAATGGTATTCGTACTTAAACAGTCCACTGTTTCTTGTTTCTTGTGCGTTTTAAACCATGATTCCTCTTTCCAATGAATGTTATTCTTTTTCAAAGTCTAGGGAGACGAGGTAGAATTAATTCTACCTGTCAGCATTCAATTTCTTTGCGTCTCCTGGCATTCTCTTGCCTATATAAGCAGCCACTTCACATCAGTCTTTCCATCAAATTCTTCTCACACACTTATCTTCATTCTTCTTCTTTCAAAAACACAATGGTCAGATATAACATGTTTTTGAACTACCAAAACTTTAATATGGAGCTAAGCTGTGCCGAGTGGCAGCAGGAATGGCATGTCACAGCCATTCCTGAGGAGATATGGGACTCTGTCCTACAGGAGGTACTGACACACCTTCTGTTCTTCTATATGGACTACCATCGCCATCTGGAGCGATTGGAGGAGGAAAGGATGGAAGCTCTCCTCCAGCAAGAGCGAATCATCAGACTCGCCATTCTGTTTGTCGAGAGTAGGAAGAAGAAGATGACTTAATCTTGTCTTCTTCCTATTTTTCTTCATCATCAGCTTTGCCAGGCTTCTTAGCTAGGACTAAGGCTGTTGATGTTAGGTTTAGAAGCTTAGGGAAAATCTTGTATAAGTATTGATGTAATTTCCATTTCATAAATGTATTGTCTTGATATATTACTGAAAGTTTTTTTTACTTCAAGATTTTGTCTCTGAGTTATTTTATCTTGTGTTGATAAATCCTGATTGATATTCTGATGACCATATAAATTTTGTTTTATATTAAGTTCTGATTCATTTTCAGCACTTACTTATCTAATTTATCTTGGTCATTTTCATGTGATGTATTTTCAGAATATCAATGATGCAGTGAAAAATAATTCAATCAGTCATAACGGTTTAAATTTTGAATTAAAACTGTTTCTCTTGATAAATGGAACGGTTTTTCCTTGAAACTAGGCAAATGGGTAAGTAATGATTCCTGTTTTCTCGAGCCCAGTAACTGTCCGTTATTACTGCATGTCTGACAGGTGTCCAACGGTAACATTTTTGTTCAGAGTATAAGTACAACAGAGAGAAGATTTCTTTAATCTTTTATTTTCTTCATATTTTATCTCTCTCCTTACTTTTACTCTCTTTCTCTTTATTTCTCACGTTGGTTTTTCATACAGACATTATCTCAAACACCTAACAGGCATACTTGAATCTCATTTTTTTTCACATGGCACCAAAGGATTTAATCATTGATGGAGCTAAGTTTGTCCCCAACAACTATACTGCAGTTCTTGATCACACTGAAGCTTCATCTGAATTGCACTTTGTGCAAGATCTTCTTGCACATAGTGAGGTTGGGTATGCATTAACACAGCCTGAATTCTTTTCAAGCCAACAAGTTCTGAGGTTTTGGAGGACTGGACTTTTTGATGATGGTGGTCAACGTGGAACTCCCAGTACGCAGGGCTTTACATCTTCCAGAAGATTGTACTTTCTCAATTCCAGAGGACTCAGCCCTTTGGGAGTTAATGGCTGAATTGGGATATAAAAAGAGTCTGACGAAACTTGGACAGTTGAAACGGGCTAATATCAGAAGAGAATGGAGTTTCTTCTTTGATTGCATCACCAAAGCTTTTGGGAACAAATGTTCAGATTTTGATGCTATCCCAATTCTGAGTCAGCACATAGGGTATACTATTATTCATCAAACTCATTTTGATTTTGCAACTGGAATAATTGGTTTTATTGGGGATAGGATGACAGAGGATCGAGATGTTGTTTATTTTGCTAGATTCTGTCAACTTATTTACACTTACTGTACTGATGAACCTCATTTAGTCAGCACTCAAACCCCACCTTTTAAGGTTGCAAAACGATACTTTAATGACCTGGTAAATGCTGATACTAAGAAAAAAGTGGTTAGACCATTACAGATTCCTAAGTCTGTAAAACAGATCCTGGTAAATGCTGATCCTGATACTTATAGATCTGTTTACTCTGATGTCCAACCAACTCCAAACACCAAAAATCCATCAACCTCAGTACCTACCTCTCATTCTACTCAACCTACCCTCAGAATATATCTCAAATCCTATCTCTCCACTTCACAGACTGCTCAACCTTCATCTTCCAAGCCAAAGAGGACAAAGAATGTTCCTCAAACATCTCAAAAGAGAAGGAGGATTGCATTGAGAGATGAATCTGATTCCGAGGAACAAATTTCTTCTAGAGAACCTGTTGTTTCTGAAGCTGAGAAAGAGATTTCTCAGAAGGATTCTGAAATTGGGGGTTCTAGGCTTCTCAAGAGGCTTAGACGAATGACAGTTCCTGAAACTCCCAAGGAATCCAAATCAACAAGGAAGTACAAGAAACAGAGGGCACAAAGGCTAGTTTCAGATGATGAAGAGGAAGCAGCTAAGGAAGGGGATCAGGAATCTCTGATCTCACAAGACAAGGAATTTGCTCCAGTCACTTCTTCTCCATCAACTCCATCTCAGGAAGCTGTATCTGACAAGGCTAACTCACCATCTGTGTCTCTTGTTGATCCAGGCACAAGTGCTGATATTGATGTTCAACACTTGGTTGTGTCTGAAGTATTTCTCTTAGAAGCTCCAACAGCAAATAATCCTTCCACAACACCTGTTACTGATGCTGTTCAAACTCCAGAATTATCAACAACACCTTCTCTGCATCAAGATGCTGATGATCAGACTTTAGGTGAGCATCAGGATATGGCTGTTGATCAGAACTTAGTATCAGATCAGCAATTAGAGGATGCTGAAGCCTCCATTGCTACTCACACTGTTGTCTTATCAGAAGATATTGATTCTTTAAGTTCTGATGCTGCAAATGCTGGAGATACTGGTGATGTTGCTCCAACTGTGATTGCTGATGAAGCAGGTCCTTCAGGACATACTCCTCAACAGACTCTTCCTAAGTCTGAACTGGTAAAGGAGTTTGTTATCGGGGATGCACCAGTACCTTGGAGTGAAACTCCTGCAGGTCAGGAGTGGACTAAGGAATGGAACTCAGTTTCATGTGTTCCAACTGCAATACATCTTGCTGAGCACTTGACTAAAGCTGATGAAATGTTAAATTCTGATGATTTAAAAACCCAGCTTAGAGTCACTGCATTGAGTATTAAACATCTACAAGGTCTTCATTCAACTACTCATCCAGAGCTACACAAGATTCAGGAGAACTTTATCAAACAATAACAAGTTTGGAAAATTGATAAGAAAAAGTTCTTTCAACCTACCATTGACAGGATTACTTATATTGAGAAAACTCAAGAGAAACAACAAGCTCAGATTGATGACATTTTGACAAATCAAGTTTCTCAGCAATCGCAACTTACTGAAATCCAATCCTCAGTGGAATTACTTATCTCTCTTTTACTACCTGCTGATGCCAAAAAGGGGGAGAAGGTAATTAAGTCCAAATGCAACACTAACAAGACACTGCAAGGAAAGGATGATGGAAATGATGATCAAGGATACTCTGGAATGAGTAGCGGTCATAGTCAAGGTAGAAGGTTTACATCAAGACAAGCTAGTCACAGGACAAGTTCTGATACTGGGAAAAGAATAAGTTCTGCTGCTGGTAAAAGGATAAGTTCTGATGAACTTCTAGATCTTGATGAGGAAATGTCAAGACAGTTATTTCTTCAAGAAAATCCAGGAATGGACTTGGAAAGTTTAAAGGAAGAAGAAGCTAGACTTAAATCAGAGAAAGTCACATCTAAATCTGAAGCTTCTGGTAAAAATTCACTTCCAAAACTCAAAGGCATTGTGATCAAAGAAAGGACACATACTGAAGCAACGCTGGATAGATCACAACCACAGATAGATCCAAGATCCAAGGGTAAAGAAAAGGTTGGTGAACCTATCAAGGTTTATGTACCTCTTGAGGAAGAAGAAATTACTGATGAAAAAAATGATCTTGCTCTGACTTCAAGAAAAGTTCTTAAAACAACCTCTGACATGGCTCAAGTTGTTCAGAGTCAAGAAATTGTAAGTTCTGATATTCAGAAGAAGCAAGTAACCTCTGACAGAGCTCAAGTTGACTTGATATCAGAAAATAGATCAAAGACACTCCTACCAGGATTCACTAAAGCAAAACAGACTCAATCTTTGAAGACTACTGCAAGTGGTTTTGAAGCAAGAGTAGTTACTGGAAAGGAAGCTAGAGATAAAACTGGATTGGGAAGTGCTGATGAAAGAAGAGTACACAACACTACCAATGATCCAACTTCCTTGAGTGAAATAGGTATTGGAGCAACTCCTGAGAGATTGAATCAACTGGAATCTGTACAGATGGTTTACCATACCTACTTGAAAGAATACATCATGTTGTATTTCATGACAGATGGTAGGGTTTATCATATAAGACAAAATGCCATTCCATTGAAGTATTTTGAAGAATTGGAGCATGTACTTTTCTTACTTCAAGTGGATGACAGAATAACAGAGACTGCTGCAAACTACTTAAAAGAACAGATTCAGAGACAGAAAAGGCTTTATTCTGTTAAGTCTGACAGCATATATGTTCCAAAGTACAGAGATCACAATGGTGATATTGTTGATATGAAGCCTAATACTGCACAGATCAAAACATATCTTGGTATTAAGGGACTTGAATTCAATCTGGAGTCTAACAAAGCTTATGTCATAAGACTAGATCAGGAGTTGAGAAAAACAAAGATCAATGATCTCAGAGCTGCAATCTTTCAAACTGGTGAAGATACTGCAGAGCTTAAAGATGTTAAAAGGAGAATGATTGATGAACTAAGATATGCTGAGAAATGTTTGTTGAAGAACTATCTCAGAACAACTCCTGACATCAGAGAGATCAGAAAATGATGAAGCCAAGTCAAAGATCTACAACTGCTTAAATACTGATATTTATACAGACTGAAGTTGTTATCAGAAGTTGAAATTGGTAAAAGCTTTAAGGACTGTAAGTTGTAGTTATCTAGTCTAATTCTCATGCATTTGTACTTAATGTTTTTGACATCATCAAATATCTGTTAAACTTGTATATTACAGTAAAACCTCTGTAAATTAATACTCGATTAATTAATAATCTCTCTAAATTAATAATTTTGTCCGGTCCCGACTTGGGCCAGTTCAAAAAATGATCAATTTCGATAAGATAATAAGATAATAATTTTTTTGAAAACCCTGTATAAAAATATGGTCCCAATAAAACTATAAATTAATAATTCCCTTATATTCATAAAAATATAGCTATTACATCTTTGTAAAATATGATTCAATTGTAGTTTGCTTTTTCATATAATTTAAATCAACATGAAGCTCATCCCTAATCTTCCTTATTGCATCCAAAAGCTCGGGTGTGGTGCTTTCATGTTGCATCAAAAAGTTATTAAGCATTTTTGATGCCTTGAGTGCTTCTTTACGTGTAACTTTTAGTGTATTTGATATTGTACCTTGACTAACTTTTAGATGAAACTTATTCTCGAGCCACAACTGGAGATCTTTTTGAGTGCATGATGAATTTTCTCTTTTATATTCACATAATGCTTTTCTTGCTTCATCCGTCATTGTTGATTTTGTGACACCTTTTAGATGAGAAGCCATTGTTTTGTTTGTATAATTTTTCCCCCAATCTAGTATATACAGTATATATAATATATTTTATGACTACACATACATTGAATACTTTCTATGTAAAATACAATGAATTAAATTAATTCATGTACTTTGAATTTTCCTAATATACATTGAATATTTTCTATGTAAAATACAATGAATTTAACTTATACACTACATGGACTTTGAATCTAATATATTGTACATTACATTGACTTTCTAAATTCATATACATTGAATTAATTGAATTAAGTATAAAATATAAATTGTACAATTCATTTTATTTAAATTTATGTAAATAAAAATTTAATCAAAAGTTAATTTTGTTTGCTACCGAAAATTCTCTATAAATTAATAATTATTAATTTATCGATTAATTAATACCTCTCTAAATTAATAGAATTCTCCGGTCCCAACTATATTAATTTATAGAGGTTTTACTGTATGTTAATTTACAAGTTGGGGGAGATTGTTAGATATATTTGATAATGTCATGGCTAATATGTTTTATGTTTAGCTTTCAGATCTTATTTGAACAGGATAAATCAGTACTTAACTGTTGATCAGTACTTATACTGGAAGTCAGGACTTAAGGATATCAGTACGTATGTTATCAAGAGATAATCATCAGAAGATAGATATCAGAACTTAAGTGCTGAAGGACAATCAGATAAGGACAGTAGCTGATTAAAGGAAAGAAGATCAAGATAAACATAAGAAGAGATATGCATGAAGAAGGAATTCCGTAAAGAATGGAATACTTGGAAGAAAAGATATCTGATTGATATATTTTAGGAAGCAGAATTATATTCCATATCAATTAGCGATTATCTTGTAACTGTGTAGTATATAAACACAGATATAGGGTTTACACTAAAGGTGTTATCATTATTAGAGAAGATTATTCATTGTAATCCTAGTAGCTCTCGTGATATTTGTTCATCACTGAGAGGTAACAGTTCCATACTGTAACAGAGTTTATTGTTTCAATAAAGTTTGTTTTCTGTTACTTAAGTTCTTAAAGTTCGATTTGAGTGTACTATACACTGTATTCACCCCCTCTACAGTGTGTGTGTGTGACCTAACACTCCACCAAGCATTTCTTTCTCATTTCCCAAGGCAAACCAAGCAATCAAAATCTCTCCCCCATTTCCTTCTTCTTCCATTCGACCTTTTCATAGAAATAGTGAAATAGATTTTTAAAACTCAAGCTCTAGGCCATGGAAAATTACAAGTTTTGTTTCTTTGTATCCTATATTTCATAACTTAGTTATGCTAAAGTTTGAAGCCAAGATTCCAAGGATTCTTTAGTTAAACAATTCCTCAAAGTTCTTGATGAATAGTGTTTTCAAGAACTAACATTTTGTTTTCTTATGTTTTCTTTAAGATCTAAGCTTGGTAGAGATAGTTAGAGGTTCCTAGAGGCTTGTTAGTAATTCTCTGCTTTTCAAGGAAGGTATAAACTCTTGAACCCTTAGTTTTAAATTTGGTTTGTTTGGATGATAATGGTGATTAGGATGTTGGGTTATTTTTGGTTGATGTTTGGATTGTTGTGGTTGGATTGGTAATAATTCGGTGTTGGTAAAATTTGGAAATCGTTAGGTTATAGTCGTCGTAATGCCCGATTTTCCTTAACTGTTTTGTGCATAACTTTTGGACCCGAAAACCCACTTCTAAGAACTAAAAACTTCCATGCTTAGATAGGTTGTGTTTTAAGCTTCATTTTGATATGTGGTTCACTTGGATCCGATGTACGGTTTAGGAGAAACAACCGTTTTAAGTAACGGCGTTTCGCGAACAAACCTTTACCCCTCGCTTAACTTTGACCTTGTTTAAGTCCCATAAAAGACTAATTGGATTACGAAACAATTATGTAAGGTTAATTAGTCAGTTGGTAGAGTATTTGTGAAAGAGTCGCCTTAAAATAGTTAACGGTTAATTTTATAAAAATGGTGGAACCGAGGGTACTTGAGCGACTAATATAAATCGTTAAGCGCAAAAGCGAACATTAGGGTCTAAGTAGATAATGTCTAGTTTCATAAGAGACTGTGGTTAAATTTCGGCTTATATGTTGTTTATAGGTTATCAGACTCACACCAGACATTTTACCACCCCCGATCGCTAAGGAAAGTTTTCTACCCGTATACTGTTGTCGTGATGTAGATATATTTATGCATTATCTTGAGATAAGTGCATGGTTGTTATTAGCAAGTCTTGCGATATATTGGAGCATGTTGATATGATATATATATATATGCATGCCTGTTTCGTAATCTTGATTTCCCATTGATGATTCAATTGTTTATAAACTGCATAATACCTATGCTAGAGATATGCATTATTTGCGTATACCCTTAGTATGGGGGACCCAAAGTTTAACATTTTTCTAAACTGGGAGGCGATGTTCCCGAGTATATATATATATATATATAGTTTTCAAAACTATTAATCGAATAATATTTATTCGATAGTTTTAAATAATAAGTGAATATTAGTTTAATATTCATTCGAGGACTTATGACTCCGTTTATTTTATTAAATAATATTTTTTATTTTCTTAAAGAATAATGTTTCGTTATTCACCAAGTATTCGAGAAATGATTGATATCGTCAATCATTCTTACCTTAAATATTTTCAGAAAGTTATTTTCAAAACTTTTACTTTATTTGCTTTGATAAAAGCTATTCGTTATGGGAATATTAATTATAGCATAATATACAGACATTCTTTGATTATCTTGGAATTGATTTATTCTATCAAATCATCCTTATTCCAAACGCTTTCAAAAATATTTTCGAGTTTTCAAAATGATTTTAAAGGCTAGAGCGGTTCCCAGAACTTGTTTTTAAATTTAAGATTTTCCTTTCGAAGGAGATTTAAATACTCGCTTAAAAATCTGAGGGATCCGGCTTTGTGGTGTATTTTATATTCGCAACGAGGTTGCTATTTTGATAAAAGAATTTGATGACTTGCTCAACGTTCGGGAAGTAAGTCCATCTAAATGAGTCAGCATAAGTGATAGGTCGTGGTACGGTCTATCAAGGTGTAAGAGGCTGGGTGACAGTCCATCAACGCGTGAGTGGCCGGGTAACGGTCTAGCGCAAGGTCCTAATACGGCCAGGGTGATGATCGGCGAGGAATTCATCCATCTACTAGTAGAAAAAGTTACTTATTTGGTATCTTTGCCTGATCAGCAAGATATCGGGTTTATGCCAAAGTTTTCTTCTTTCCGAATTTATTGGATATTACAGCTTTGTTTATACTTTTCATAACAGAGGTTTTCAAAGAGTGTGTGAGATATATATAGGTATATATATATATATATATCGGGAATTAATGAAGTATCTCATAACTTCATTTCTTTTATTTAATATTTCAAAGATTGATTCTATTCAAGTCTTATCTTGTAGTCTCATCTATGTGATGAACTTTTGACACTTATTATTGAAGGGCTTCGAGCATATAAACGCAACGGAAACAATAATTAAAACGTGAAAAAACCAAAAAATTTTGAAATCCACCGCAGGATCCATGCGAAAAATAGATATTTAATTCGTAGATCAGATTGTTAACCTTAGAAAGCTTACAAATTGGTTGACTAATGGAGATCCAAAGCTTGTTTAATCACCACGCATCCCGCTCTCGCGATCTACGCTCTATCGGTATTCATACGAATACTTGAACTCAAAGATTGGATGTGTACTAGCACAAACTCGTTTCTTCTTGCTCTCTCCATCTTCTCTCTTGGTGGCTAGGGTTTTAGTAAAATTATTGCCCATAAAATTATATAGAGAGTAGAAAAAGAATTATAACTCTTAACTAATTAGGAGTTATTATTAATTTGAAATTCCCATTTGTATAATAATTAAGTCACACTTAATTATTTAACAACTGAATTTCATATTTACTATTAGTAAATTCGAATATCATTATTTATCTGATTAATTAAGTCATACTTAATTAATATTATAAATAATTCGAATTACCTTAATATAATTTAAATCCAATTTAAATTAAATAATCCTTCAAGCATTCTTTGTGTGTGACCCTATAGTTTATTATTACGTTGGCAACGAATTTTAAATCTAATTTAAAATCGTAATAATGAGCGGCATCTAGCAATACATCATTGCTACCAAATTAATAATAATTGAATCGATGATCGATTACACCTTTTGTTAATTATGTACAATGTAATATAATCCCTTTAACCAAATATTATAGATTAAACTAGAGGCATATAATGTGTCATCCTCATCATAGTTTAATCCTGGTTTCCTTGATCAATGAGTAGACTATCATATCAAATCAACATTTGAGCGTGGCCACGCATTACATAGTCTAGCTCACACAAGAGGCCAATAATATCACTCTTAAAATAGGAGGGTTAAATCTCATATAGATCATTCATATTTCTCATATGATTCATAATATACCCAGTGTCCATTTTTATCATTACCCGGTCAAGGATAACTTTTAATGGAATCAATGTATATTATTTCGTATAGAAATATAATGACTTCAGGTCTAAGGGCCATTACATTATTATCATTGTGAGAATTACTTATGACACAACAAACATGTAGAATCTCACACCGGGTCTGTCCAACACCATGTACATATACATATGCCTGTGTTTTAGATTTTACTATCACTATACCTATGATCAATGAGATGTGATCAACAGTCAACAAACACACTAGTCTTAATGCATTATTATCGTCCCTTAATAATAATACTCGATTAGGGACATTTAGGTATATTGATACTATTCTCATAATCTCATTTCTAAGTCACGTACTTAGAGATATAGAATTGTATATCATATTCCAAGGACATTTATTAATCTAACATTTATATCGCAGTAAATTAAGAATTAATAAATTATAAAGGAAAAAATCGATAGAACATAAACATTAATAATCCAAATGTCTTAAACTAAACATCATAGTGTTGTCTCTAGGGAACAAACACTAACAATCTTCCACTTGCACTAGAGTCAATCACCCATGTATCTAATACTCATGGAACTAGTATGACCATCGTGCTTCTGCTGCGACAAAGCCTTAGTCAGTGGGTCTGCAACACTATCATTACTATACACTTTACAATTATATCTCCTTGATCATTAATCTCATTAATAAGGTGATATCGCTTAAGGACATGCCTAAACAGTCTCCTTAGTTGTTTCAAAAATATCAATATATTCGGCTTCCATTATAGAATCATCAATATTCATGCTGTGAACTATTCCAGTTTACATCACTTATATTTAGACAAAATATAAAATAGACATAAACACGTAATCATCCTTGTCTGTCTAAAAATTAGATTCAAAAACTAACATCAGTGTAACCCTTTACAACTAGTTCCCTATCTTCTCCATACACAAAAAATAAATCTTTATTCCTCTTTAAGTACTTAAGAATATTCTTGAAAACTATCCAGTGACCCTCACCTGGATTAGACTGGTATCTAATCATCATGCTCAAAATATACGAAACATCAGAATAAATACATATCATTGTACACATTATAGATCCAATTGCTGACGCATCTGGAACTTTCTCAAACGGCCCTTATCATCTAATGATTTAGGGGGAAATTATCTTTTGAAATCACTATCCCGTGAGACATCAAAACATATCCTTTCTTTATCTCTTGCATCATAAAATGATGTAATACTTTATCAATATATGTACTCCGACTAGGTCGATTAATCTCTTCAATCTATCTCTATGGATCTTGACCCCTAATATATAGGTAGCATCACCTAAGTCTTTTATCGAGAAAATATTTCTCAACCAAGTCTTAACAGCCTGTAGAGAAGGTATGTCATTCCATATCTGTTATATGTCATCTACATATAATACTAGGAATGTCACATGGCTCCCACTAACCTTCTTGCAAACACATGGTTCATCTTTATTTTGAATAAAGCCAAACTCTTTGACCGTTTTATCAAAATGAATATTCATTCTCCTTGAGGCTTGCTTCAATCTATAAATATATAGAAGCAACTTATAAACTATCTTAGCAAACTTTAGATCGACAAAACCCTCAGGTTGTATCATATATACATCCTCTTCAAGGCTCCCATATAAAAAAGCAGTTTTGACATCCATTTTCCAAATCTCATAGTCAAATTAAGCAACTATTGCTAACAAAATCCTGATGGACTTGACCATAGCAACTGGTGAAAAAGTCTCATCATAGTCTATACCATGACTTTATTTGAAACCTTTTGCCACAAGTCGCACCTTATAGTTCTGTACTTTACCGTCCATGTCAGTTTTCTTCTTGAAAACCCACTTGCTCCCTATAGGTTTTATCCCTACGAGTGGATCAACTAAAATCAATACTTTATTTTGATACATGGATTCCATCTCAGATTTCATGGCCTCCAGCCATCACTCGGAGTCTGGATTGTTCATAGCATCTTGGTAGGTGAGAGGCTCACTATTATCCATAAGCATCACATCACCACCTTGAGTCAAGAGAAATTCATATTATCTCTCAAGCTCATGGTGAATCCGACTAGATCTACGAACAACCTGTGTTTCCTGAATAGGATTACTTTCAACATTTTTATGTGCATCCTGATCTCATTCCAACTCTGGTTCAATGTTATCATGTGATTCTCGATCTTCATCGAGATGTATTATCCTCCCACTGATTTTCTTAGAAAGTAGTTCTCCCTCAATAAATACAGCGGTCCGAGCAACAAACACTTTGTTCTCGGAAGGATTATAAAAACTATACCCTAGTCTCACTTGGGTATCCCACAAAATAGCATTTATCTAATTTTGGTCCAAGCTTGTCAGAGGCTAAACATTTTACAAACGCTTCACGTCCCAAAATTTTCATAAATGACATGCTATGACATTTATAACTCTATATCTCATACGGAGTATTTTGAACCGCTTTAGTCGGAACTTGGTTAAGTGTATATGTAGCCGTTTCTAAAGCATAACCCTAAAAATTGAATGGAAGATCCGCTTGACTCATCATCAATCGCACTATGTCCAACAAGGTACTATTTCTCCTCTCAGAATCTCTATTCCATTGAGGTATTCCAGAAGGAGTAAGTTATGATACACTATCACACTACTTCAAGAAACTCTTGAAATTGAGGTTTAAGTATTCTCCTCCACGATCTGATCGTCGAACTTTTATACTTTCCTCTGTTTGCTTTTGTACTTCAGCCTTATATTCTTTGAACATTTCAAAAGAATCAGATGTGTTCTTCATAAGATATACATTTCCATACCTACTGAATTCATCAGTAAATGTTATGAAGTAGTATAAGCCACCCTTTGCCATCATACGCATTCAACCACATACATCATTATGTATAAGTCCCAATCGTTCGGTGGCCCTTTCACCTGATCAGGTAAAAGAAGCTTTAGTCATTTTGCCAATGAGACATATTTCGCATCTTCCGTATGATTCCAAATCAAACTTATCCAAGTATCCATCTATATGCAACTCAAAAATGCGTTTCTCATTAATATGGCTTAACGACAATGCTAGAGGTAATGTTTGATTTGAGTCATCTTAGAACATATAAATTATTAACTAATTGTGCAACATTATAAGCCTTATCATTAAAATATAATAAACAACTATTGTTTATTTAATTAAAATGAAAACGTTTCTTGTACTGACAAGAAATTGATTTAATGTATCCGTTAAAGGCAGACACGTAATAACAATTTATCAAGTTCTCAATCTCGCCTTATGGGAAAAATTAGGTATAGAGTTCCTTCAACTAGAGCAACAACTTTTTCTCCAATTCTAATCCAATACCTGAAGCTTGACCATTGCTAGTCTTCTTCTTTAGATCTTCCAAACAAGCTCGACAATTTAACTTCCAATCATCCAGTTATTTCCATAGAAATGACAATCATCTCCTTTAGCAATACCACTATTAGGCTTCAAAAGCCCTTTGAGATTGGACTTGGTTTAACATCGAATAAGATCAAATCTTCACCTTGCCTGTCCACTTTCCTTGCCCATTTGCATTCCATGTGTACATCATCAATATAAACGTAATTCATGCCTTTTGTTCTTAACAAACTAAGAATAGAAGTTGTTCAAAGATTGTTTGATCAAATCAAGCTGATTCTCTAGACCATTCTTCAAACCCAAAATATCAAGGTATATATACCTATCATCTTTTGAACATGTGGTCCAACCGGATATCATTCTCCCATTAATGCAAAAGTATGGTGCCTTATTATTGTCAAATCTTTCTGATGAGCCTATCCTTCAAACATCCTTTGAAGGTGCTCAATCATATTATAAGCATCATTATGCTCTTGTTGCTTCTAAAGCTCAGCACTCATAATTACAAGCATGAGACATGAAACATCATTTGCATAATCAATTTACTTCTGGTAAGCATTTTGTTTAGCACATGTTTCATTCTCAGCTATAAGAAATAAGGGAGGGGTTCGAGTGACATTGTTAGGTCCCAAATTATCGTAGAAGGGGGGGTTGAATACGATAATCACTAAATTAAAAATTCTTTCGAATCTTTTGCAGATATAAAATTTAGTGTTCGGTTAGTGGTTCCGTGTTCTTGAGGTGAATAGTGTTTGGAACAATTAAACGAGGAACACAAGATATTCGGGGAAATATATATTCATATATAAATCCGTGAGGGGTGTTGCTATACTCCGGTAAATAAATTAACCGGCTACAATCTAAGAACAACAAAGTTCCTAGCTACTACAAAATCAACAAATTAAATCTTATACAATGATCTAGCTTTTATTTGTCTAAGGATTTAATTACCAGGTAACGATTATAATGCCCCTATGAATATACAAGAGTTAAATCGGGCATTATAACGTTACTCCGGTGAGAAGATTAACGGATATAGATTTGTGTATATATCTCCTCTGTATCTCTTTGCTTCAGTTCTTCACCTCTTTTGGGAGAGAAGATGAAAATAACAAATTCAATCTTATTGCTGAACTGATCTGCTGCTGTAGTGTAGTCTTTATATTCAATTCAAATATGTGGCTAAAAATGAACCACATAAATAATTGATTGTACAATAAAGTAGTGGCTGAGGAGTTAGTTGCGACAGGTCTTCTATCACTTACTTGCGCACACATAGGGAGTAATTTGGCACTTAGTTTATTTTGTCTGTACTTTACTTGCGACCTACAGATACGAGTACAAGAGTTGTACTTAACCAAAAACAAGCAAACTTACTTGCGACTTGTGAGGTCGCAAGTAACTACCAGTACATGAACTTAATTTAATCAAAACAAGTACATGCAATGTTTCCTTTTGTTTCTTTGTTTTTTTTTATTTTCTTTTTTTTTTGTTTTCTTTTTCATTTTTTTTGTTTTCTTTTTCCTTTTTTTCATTTCATTTTCTTTTCTCTTTCTTTTTTTTTGTTTTCTTTTTCTTTTTGTTTAAGTGTTATTCCTAGAGGACTAACAATGAGATTTACAGAAGGGGGGTTGAATGTAAATCTCAAAACTTTTTCAGGTTTTGAGAAGTTTATTAAAGCAGTGTGTTCTAGATGAACAAGTGTATGAATTGCTTTGAGCTAATGCAGACAGATATATATTCAAACACAAAATGTAAAGAACACAACAAACTTTAAAAACTTTTCTGGTGGATTTGTTGTTCCACCAGAGATGGTATATTAGAAAATCTGTGTTCAACAATGTTGATCACAGCTGCATCCTAGTACAAACTAGATGAATTTTCTCTCAAGATATTTCTTAACAGCTCTTGAAAATCTCTCTCTAATTACTAGCTTCTTCTTGGTTTATATATTACCAAGTGTACAAGTGAAAAACAATATAAAATTACAATAGTAAAATAAGTTCTTCACTTGCTTCTTTTCCTGTTCACTCCAGTACTTTGTTGACTATTGCATCTTTGTACTAAAGAAGAACGGCTGCTTTTTCTGTTGATCCTGAAATTCGGCTACCACATCTCACTTTTCTCTGTCAACCCATGTGCCTCTGTTTGTAGGTACAACTACCACTTATCAACGGCTAATTAGCAGAACATCCGTTGAAGCTTTCATCCGTTGATGACTTCATCCGTTGAAGGATGTTATCCGTTGAAGCTTTCATCCGTTGATGCTCTCATCCGTTGAAGGATGTTATCCGTTGAAGCTTTAGAGACATCCGTTGAAGCTTAGCTTCTCATCCGTTGAAGGTCTTTAAGTCATCCGTTGATACCACTTCATTTATACAAAATTACAAGGCATGAAATATTTACAATTGGCCTTCCTATCTGCATATCATCTAGTAGTCAACATGACTTATAGTTTCTCTCAACTTCTAAGAATTACATTTTAAATACAGAGACTGAAATATGCTACAATACTAGACTTATTTCTAAGTAAAGCTACACCATCAACGGATAGCCAAAGTGGTCTTATCCGTTGAGGCTACAGACACTAAATTTCTACTTAAGTGTTTTGTTAAACATATCATCAAACTAGTGCACATATATTCCTAACAATCTCCCCCTATTTATGTCTATAAGAATTGTAGGCATAAATTCAGGGTTAACTTGATGATAACAAAACACTTAACAAATATTTGTATTGAAACTAAGTAGAAATATAAAAGTGCTGCAAAAGTGTATGTACTAGGAGGTAATTGAAGATTTACAGTATTTCCAAGGGTGCTCCTCTAGCCTGAGCAAATCATCATTTTCTTCTTTGTTCCCTGGTTTTCTTTCCTAGCCCTTTGTCATTTTCCTCAAATTGGAGTTGGAGTTGTCTGAAGAATTCAGCTTCATCTTCATCACTGATATCCAACTTAGATTGCATTTCCTTGAGAGTTTCATTGCTGGCAATCTTGAGTTGGTCTTCAAGTCTGAAAAATCTTCTGACTCCTTTGTCATCTCTAAATTCCATCAACCAATGAGGTGATTTGTGAATTTTAGTTCCCCTTTCTTGTATGAGTAAGGTTCTGGGCAAAGCATTTGGTTCCCTCCAAGTCTTCCTTATGTTGGCAATCTTGTTGAGAATTTCAGTCTTGGCTGTTCTGGTAAAGCCAGAATCCTTTTTGATGGCTGAAAAGACTCTGATCAAGGTAGAGTAGCCTTCATTTAGAATCCTGTAGAGAGGCCATGTTCTTTCCCCAGCTCCCTTATATCTGAAAACCAATCTCTCTGGTAGCTGTCTGTAGGCAGCTATTCCCCTTACTTCCTCCAGCTCATCCAGATAGAGATTAATGTCTGAAGCTTCTTTTATGTCACAGATGTGAACATAATCATCTTTAGAAATGGGTGGCTTAGGGTTAGGTTTTTGTTTTTGAGTGAATTTCTTAGAGGTTAGGGGAGGTGTAGATTTAGATTTTCTTTTCTGTTTCTTTGGTAGTGGTAGAGTGGTTAAAAAGGTAGGCAATGTGATGTTGTCCCAATCAATAGGTTCCTCTTTTGGAATGATTGGTTCACCATGGATATTTATAGAGGGATCAGCAACAAAAGGTTTAGGTATGGAAGGTAGTGGTTTAGATATAGATTTGGTATCTTCAGGGTTATCTTCACTCCTTCTGTGTGCCTTGGCCTTTCTTCTGTTTCCCTTCTGCCATTCCTCTCTTTCTTCCATATTTTCACCAAATATGCTCCCAAGAACCTCATCTAAGTTAGCAATCTTTTCTTCACCCCTGACTTCAATTCCTTTCATTTCTTCAACTTGGCTTGACTTTAGCTGTTTTTCAAGCTTTGCTTGTGCTCTTTTGTCAGCCTTGAGTTTTACAGCTTCTTTCTTCAACCTTCTGGTTTCTTCCCTTTTGGCCTTTAGAAATTTGGGATGTCCTTGCATCACACAGATACTCTTTCCCTCTCTATAGATAAAGGCCATGTCCATTCTCTCACCCTTGTCCTTGGTCTCCTTCTTCTTTATGATGCTTGCACTTAGAACTTTGTCTCCATCAGGTTTTGGAAGAGGAAAGTCTACTTCCTGCATCTGAGCAAAGTCTAGGGGATTCTTTGTGGAGTCCATACTGGATCTAGTGTTAGGCTTTAGAACCATAGGTTTTAAATTCTTGAAAGAAGTCTCTCCAACCTTATTTCTCCCTACTGGCTTGAGCTCCATGTTGATTGGTTCAATCTTTGTGCTAAATTTCACAGATGTTGATTTATTTTGTGTAGAACCAAACACCAATTGCAACCTTTCATCAATTCTCCTCCATTGTTCTTTCATTTGTATTTCAGCTGCTGCTAGCTGAATCAAATCAATTCCATCAGGTTTTCCCTTGATTTGAATGATTGGAGAGGTAGTGATGGCAGGAACTAGCACTTTAGATATCTGAATCTTTGTAGAGGGCTCTCCTTCCCCTTCCCTTTTATTCTCCCCCTTTTTGTTATCATCAAGGAGAGGGGTCAAGCCTTGTGCTTTTGCCAGCTGCATTAGGAGATTGGTTTGAGATTGTTGGTTGAGAAGAAGGGTGGCCACAGAATCTTCAATTCCTTGAACTCTGTCTTCCAACTTGACCAGCCTTTGTTCAGTAACTGATTCCTGTTTCAATCTCGAAACCAAGTCCTGCAAAGTACCATAGGGCATGACTGAATCCAATTTTTCTGAAGTGAAGGATTTCAAGTCAGCAATATCTTTCCTGAGATCATCTAGACTCATATCTTGCTTTACTTTCTGCAACTTCATGAGATGCAGTGAGTCCAGGTGAGCTTGGAGGATAGCCTTGATATTTGCATTTGAAGTGTTCTGAATGGCCTGTTGAATAGTGATGATTTGTTTGACCAAGTGGACATTGAATTCACCTGTTCTATGCTCCTTAGTCAAGGCCCATTCAGGTAGATTAGGAATGGAATTAGGGTCTTCATCTCCCCCTATGTTCATGCTTCCATCAGAAGAAATAGAGTCATCATCATCAGAATTTACTCCAAATTCCTCAGATGGCTCACCAGCTGTAGAAGGCATCCTGTTAATAGCAGCTTTATCCCTTTGAAGAGATTCTGTTGTGTGCAGTAGATGTAGTGTCCTTTCTGCCTCCTCATTGCCCTGAGCAGCCAACATTTGATAGGCTGTCACAGGATGAGTAAAAGTGTCAGCATCCAAGGAAATGTTATCAATTACAGCTTTGTAATGTTGCTGAAATTGTCTTTCCTTTTCAGCATCATCCACAATCATTGACTCATGAGCAATGGCTGGTTCCACCCTTGTATCAACTGTACCTGTTTTTCTCTCTTTTTCTCTATGTTCTTGCATCAGGGGCTCCCCCTGGCTCACACATCTCACTCCCTCACCTTCACCTTCTAAGGTGGTACTCCACTCACTGACTTTTGCCATGCTGGAAGAAATAGCATGCATTTTTGTGCTCTCAATCTCTCCTTTTGCCTGGGAGCAACCCAGCCTCTCACTCAAATTTTCACTCCCTGCCCTCAATCCTAAAAGTGATTGCACAGTATTCATGTCTTCTACACTTGGAATCATTTCAGTTATTTGTGTAGAGACTATCAACGGATGTGGAATATCCGTTGAAGTTGAAACTGTTGTTATCAACGGATAACTGCTGTTAAGCTTATCCGTTGAAGAGCAACCACTTGTCAACGGATGAGTGATATCCGTTGAAGAAGGAAAAGAAGATGAAATTGAAAGTGATATAATTGTTGAATCTGTATAGATTGATTTGATATGTGTTGATACAGATCCTTCAATTATATCTGAAAGAATTTGCGGGTGATCCAACAAATCATCTAAAAGATGATGATCACCTGTATTTGAGTGGGGCTCCTCCCTGAGTTGTAAAGAGGGAGAATCAGGAATTGATGGGAATAACATATCCACATCCAGAGATGGTGAAGAAGTATTTGGTGATTGATGTGTAGTTATTGTGAGAGAATGGGGCTGTGACTCCACATTTATTGGAGTCACATCAAACTGAGTTTGAGAAGGCACAGAGACAGATGGATGTATCTGTGCAGTGTGTGCACCCAGTGTAGAAGATTGGGTTCTAGCCTTCTTCCTTCTAATAAAAGCTTTTGTAGGTGAGTGTTTGGCTTTAGTGTCCCTCCCTCTTTTGTTCTGTGTTCCTGGTTGGGAACTCTTTTCAATAGTAACATCCTTTTGGGAGGATGCTACTAGGGATGTGCTAGAAACCTTTTCAACCACCACAGCTTTTTGAGAAACTGGGGCTTGGCTAGCTTGGGAAGCACTCAACTCTCCTTCCTTATCCTGGAGGTTTCTTTGATGTTCACCCCTCCCCTCACCACTCACACCCTGTTCACTTCCCTCAGGGTTAATGGTTGTTGTTACAACTGTTGTCTTTTGAGAAACAACAGAGGTGGTTTTCTTTGTCTTGGATTTTGAAAGTTTAGATTTGGTGACCTTGGTAGAAATCTGTTGGGGCATTGACACAGATTTCATGGCCACACTAGAAGATAAAGAAATAGAGAGGTTGGAAGAAGTAGGAGTTGTAGAAGCAATTACCTCACCTACCTGAGGTGCATTCATGATTGGTAAATACACCAATGGCACACTGCTGTTAAGATCCATTCTCTTCAAGTCTGCAAGAACTCTTTTCTCTTGTGCCCAGCACTTGAGTTTATTATTCTCATTGATTATGACTAAACCTTCAGCAACATGGTTAGCCAATAACATAAAGAATCTAGCATAATAGATGTTATTAGGTCTATTAGCTTTGTTACCCAATCTAGTACCTAATTCTAGCATCACATAGTTGCTAAAGTTAAAGTACCTATCAGAAACAAGCATATAGAACATATTAACAAGAGATGAAGTTATGGCATCAAAATTACTAATTTTCCCAGAGAAAACCTTTATGAAGGCATCCCCAAGAAAACTCCATTCTTTCCTAAGGCCTTTTCGTCTAATACCCCCTAAATTAGCAGAGTTAAGAGAGTAACCTATGGAATCTAACATGCTGGATACATCACTATCAGTGTGTGGTGTCATGGCATTGTTCTCAGGTAATTTAAAACATGCTTGTAAGTCATCACAGTTAATACAGTGATTTTTACCTTTGAGAGTGAAGGAGATAGTCATATCCATGGAGTTGAACTCAGCAGTTGTCCAAATCTCCTCAACTACTTCACAGAAAATCGTTGGGGCTTCCAGCATTGCATAGCTAAGTTTACAGTTTTTGATGAAGTCCATCATTTTGTGATAATCTGAGTGGACTTCATTCTTTTCTACCAGAGCTATGAAATTGTTCTTCTCGTAGATGAACCCAGATTGAGACATAATCTTCACGACTGGTGCCATTGTTGTGAGTAGAAATTGCAGAGAATAACTTGAAGGTTTTGCAGAGAGAAAATGGTAAATGCTTGAAATTCTAAGAAAGCGTAAAGTAATAATTAACAATCAGAAGGGCTTATATGCTTTCAAAGAAAAAGAAATAAATAAAGGATTAATCAATAAGTAGGTGTTAGTGAATTTCAGCCGTTTAAGAATAAACTGTAAGTATTCTAATAACTACCTTTAAAACCAATACATACAGATGTATGTATGGTATCAACGGTTAAGAAAATAGAATCAACGGCTGTGAAACACCTCAAACGTCTGATGTGACATTTCAACGGATAATGTAAATTGTCATCCGTTGAAAGGTACTTCAGCTTTATCCGTTGACGGATAAAAGTTCCAGAGATATACTTGTCTTTCAACGGATAATGAATATCCGTTGATAGAGCAATTTTGACTTTCAACGGATAGGGAACATCCGTTGATGGAATAAACTTTGTTAAAAGTCAAATTTGTTCTAGCAACTAATATATTTCAGGCTTCTCATCAAATTGCAAAGAAGACATGAATTTTAAGAGTAATTAAGCATACCTAGCTCACTTACCAATCTTGTGAATGTTGATTCATCAAGTGGCTTGGTAAATATGTCAGCAATTTGTTGTTCACTTGGAACAAAATGTAGTTCCACTGTACCATTCATGACATGCTCCCTAATGAAGTGGTACTTGATATCAATGTGCTTGGTCCTTGAGTGCTGTACAGGATTCTCTGTTATGGCTATGGCACTTGTGTTGTCACAAAAGATAGGTATTCTATCAACATGAAGTCCATAATCAAGGAGTTGATTCCTCATCCATAACATTTGAGAACAGCAACTTCCAGCAGCAATGTATTCAGCCTCAGCTGTAGAAGTAGAGACTGAATTTTGCTTTTTGCTAAACCATGATACAAGCTTGTTTCCCAGGAATTGGCAGGAGCCTGTTGTACTTTTCCTGTCTATTTTGCAACCTGCATAGTCTGCATCTGAATAACCAATTAGATCAAAGCCAGATTCTCTAGGATACCAAATTCCTAAATTTGGTGTACCCTTGAGATATCTGAAAATTCTCTTGATAGCAATTAAGTGAGACTCCCTAGGATCAGCTTGAAATCTAGCACACAGACATGTAGCAAACATTATATCTGGTCTGCTAGCAGTTAAATATAAAAGTGAACCAACCATGCCTCTATAACTTGTAATGTCCACAGACCTTTCAGTCTTATTTAATTCAAGTTTGGTGGCAGTGGCCATGGGAGTTTTTGCAGATGAGCATTCCATTAAGTCAAACTTCTTTAAAAGATCATAAATATATTTAGTTTGACTAATGAAAATTCCATCACTAACTTGTTTAACTTGTAAACCAAGAAAATAGGTTAGTTCTCCCATTAGGCTCATTTCATATTTACTTTGCATTAGCTTAGCAAACTTTTTGCAAAGTTTATCATCTATAGAGCCAAATATTATGTCATCTACATAAATTTGAACAAGTATACTAGAGCCATTAACATCCCTAAAGAAGAGAGTTTTATCAACAGTACCTCTAGTGAAGTGATTCTCCAAAAGAAATTTTGATAAGGTTTCATACCAGGCTCTAGGTGCTTGCTTCAGTCCATAGAGTGCTTTCAACAGATAATACACATAGTCTGGAAAATTTGGATCTTCAAATCCTGGAGGTTGACTTACATAGACTTCTTCCTCTAATTTCCCATTTAGAAATGCACTCTTGACATCCATTTGATAGACTTTGAAATTGGCATGGGCTGCATGGGCTAGAAATATTCTGATGGCTTCAAGTCTTGCAACAGGAGCATATGTTTCATCAAAATCTATTCCCTCTTGCTGAGAATAGCCTTTAGCAACCAGTCTGGCTTTATTCTTTATGATAATGCCATTTTCATCCATCTTGTTTCTGAATACCCACTTTGTGTCAATAGGACTCTTGTTCTTTGGTTTGGGTACCAGCTTCCAAACTTGGTTTCTCTCAAATTGGTTTAGCTCTTCCTGCATAGCTAATATCCAATCTGGATCCAATAGAGCTTCTTCCACTTTCTTAGGTTCCTCCTGAGATAGAAAACTACTGTACAGACATTCATCTTGAGTAGCTCTTCTTGTTTGCACTTTAGATGATGCATCACCAATGATCAGTTCAAAGGGATGATTCTTGGTCCATTTCCTTTGTGGTGGAAGATGTGCTCTAGATGAGGTGGCCTCAGTATTGTCATGATGTGAGACAGAGTGTTGACTAGTTGAAACTCCCCCTGAGTTGTTGGTCCTTTGCAGGGAACTTGGAGTTCTATCAACTGATGATGTAAATCGATTATCCGTTGATGAACTATGATCAACGGATGCTTCATTTTGTACTTCAACGGATGATGCACTATGTCTTTCAACGGATACTGCATTGCTTCTATCAATGGATGCAGTATTTTGTGCATTATCCAGGGGCATGTTTTGAATCCCTTTTGAAGTGTCATCTCCATCAGTCTCCTCTTCACTATCATCACAATATATCTCAATGTTGTCAAATTTGAGTCTCTCATTATGTCCCTCATCTGTTAGTCCATCAATCTTTTTATCATCAAACACAACATGCACAGATTCCATAACAATGTTGGTTCTTAGATTGTAGACCCTATAAGATTTTCCAGCTGAATAACCAACAAATATTCCTTCATCAGCCTTTGCATCAAACTTCCCTTTATGGTCAGATTGATTCCTCAGTATAAAGCATTTACATCCAAAGACATGAAGAAAGTTTAGAGTTGGTTTTCTTCTCTTGAACAACTGATAAGGAGTCATGCCTTTAGCTTGATTGATCAAAGAAATATTCTGAGTGAAGCAGGCACAATTAACAGCTTCAGCCCAGAAATATGTTGGTAACTTTGATTCTTCAAGCATTGTTCTGGCAGCTTCAATTAAAGATCTGTTCTTTCTTTCAACAACCCCATTTTGCTGAGGTGTTCTTGGAGCTGAGAACTCATGCATGATTCCATTTTCTTCACAGAACAGCCTTAATGTCAAATTCTTGAACTCAGTTCCATTGTCACTCCTGATATTTCTAACCTTCAAGTCAGGATGATTGTTGACTTGCCTGATGTGATTGATAATGATTTCACTTGCTTCATCCTTTGATCCAAGAAAACAGACCCATGAGAACTTTGAGAAATCATCTACAATCACTAAGCAATATCTTTTTCTTGCTATTGACAATACATTGACTGGTCCAAACAAATCCATATGTAGCAGCTGTAATGGTTCATCAATTGTTGTTTCAAGCTTCTTCTGAAATGATGCTTTCCTTTGTTTGCCTTTCTGACAAGCATCACACAGACCATCCCTTGAGAATTCAACAAGAGGAATTCCTCTTACTAAGTCCTTTTTGACTAGATCATTCATTGTTTTGAAATTCAAATGGGATAGCTTCTTGTGCCATAGCCAACTCTCAACTGAACTTGCTTTGCTGAAGAGACAAGTAATAGATTCTGCATCTGTAGAGTTGAAGTCAGCTAAGTACACATTTCCTTTTCTAACTCCAGTTAGAACCACTTTGTTGTCTTCCTTACTAGTGACAACACAGGCTTCAGAATTGAAGGAAACTGTATTCCCTCTATCACATAGTTGACTGATACTCAGTAAGTTGTGCTTGAGACCATCAACTAATGCAACTTCTTCAATGATGACATTCCTTGTTGAAATATGTTATTCCATATGGGCATATTGTATGGCATTTGAGGCATACTGAATGCAGCAAGATAAGGATTGTTAAAATATGGCATGTTTGCAAAATGTGCATAAGGATTTTGTTGAGACATAACAGGCATAGCATGTAGAGGTGATACAGACATGTTAGGCATGGAAGAGGGTACAGTTATGGGAGATTTCTTAATAGATTTACAATTAGCAGATAGATGATTAACACTACTACAATGCACACAGCTTTTTCTAGGAGCATACTTGTCAGGTGTGTAATTGTTATGTTTGTTAACTCCTACCTTCCCATTTCTGTTGGATTTCCTTTTGGATTCCTTTTTATCCTCAACCATCTTGAGCCTATTGTTTAACTGTTCTAAGGTCATGTGCCCTACATTCACCTTTCTGACATCTTTGGATGTGCTTGCTCCTTCTTTGACAAAGTTCTTTGAAGTTGAACCAAACTTTTTGTTGAGTTTCTTTAGATTTTCTCTTTTAGAAACATCTGCCTGTTTTAATTGAGGAACCTTCAACGGATGTTCCTTTTCTTCCTTCAACGGATAACTTTCATCATCCGTTGATTCCACATCCGTTGACAGTCCATCAATTAATTCCAATTTCTTTTTATTTTTATCCCAGGCAGTTTCACAGAATGATTCAATTCCTTGGACTTTGGCAATTTGAGCACTTACATCCCTAGATGTTTTCCAGGCTTTAATCACCTCTTGCTCTTTCTCTAATTGATTGGAAAGTATTTCTACTTTCTTAACAGATTCAGCTAGTTCATTTTCAACAGATATACAATGCAATTTGGTTTTCTCTAGGTCAATCAACTTATTTTCTAACACAGTATTTCTATTACTTAAAAACAGATTGTTCTCTTTGATCCTACTATTTTCTTTAGCAAGAGATTTAAGAGACACACGCAAATGATACAATTCAGTAGACATGTCATTGAAAGCATCATTGCACTCTTCTTTAGTAAGCTGTGTTAAATCAGTAGTGATTACCTGATTGCTTGATGAACTAACTTCGTTTTCTTCAGAATCAGCCATGAGAGCAAGGTTGACATAATCCACATCTTCATCCTCTTCATCTCCATCAGCTGCCCAGTCCTTTTCTTGAGTAATGAAAGCCCTTTCCTTCTGTTTGAGTAGATCAAAATATTTCTTTTTGTAATCTACTTGTTCAAATTTCTTCTTTTCAGAGGTTGGCTTTCTGCACTCACTTGCAAAGTGTCCACTTATACCACAATTAAAACACTTGAACTTGGATTTGTCCACCATGTTCTTATAGGGTTTAGTGGCTCTAGTGTTTTTCCTGAACTTCATCTTTGCAAATCTCCTGGACAGAAATGCAAGATGCTCATCAATACCATCAGAGTCATCTTGACTGGAGTTGTCTTCATTTTCAGCAACTTGCTCTTTACCCTTGTCTGATTCTGGATTTCTTACACCATCTTTGGAGCTTGATGTAGATCTCACAGTTTCTTTTCTGCATTCTTTCTCATTTTCAGCTACCAATGCAACTGAACCTCCTTTCTTTCTCCCCCTCTCCAATACCTCATCCTGTTCCAACTCTAGTTCATAAGTCTTCAAGATTCCATATAATCTTTCAAGAGTAAAGTCCTTATAATCCTGAGAGTTTCTTAAGGAAACAGTCATGGGTTTCCATTCCTTTGGTAAGGATCTCAAAAATTTAAGATTTGAATCCTTCACCTGGTACACTCTACCATACAGCTTCAGTCCATTCAACAGCTTTTGGAATCTATTAAATGTGTCATTTAAAGATTCATTCTCTTCAAAATGAAAGTACTCATACTGTTGAATGAGAAGCTGCATTTTGTTCTCTTTTACTTGTTCTGTACCTTCACACAGCAACTGAACTGTGTCCCAAACCTCTTTGGCAGTTGAACAATTTATCACATTATCAAACATATCCTTGTCAAGACCATTAAACAAAATGTTCATAGCCTTCTTATCCTTGTGGACTTCTTCTGTGTCTTCCATTGTCCATTCTGCTCTAGGTTTTGGAATGGATTGACCAACAGCAATTGTGGCCGTAGCAACTGTGGCTACTTTGTGGGGAATGTGAGGACCATTCTCAATGCAGTTTACATAACCTTCATCTTGGGAGAGTAGATGAAGGTGCATTTTCACCTTCCAGTGGTGATAACTGTCTTTGTCAAGAACTGGGATCTTTACTCCAATATCCTTCTTACTCATCTTTGTTAGATTCCAAGATCTTTAAACTCTTTGTATGTCAAGAGCTTGCTCTGATACCAATTGTTATTCCTAGAGGACTAACAATGAGATTTACAGAAGGGGGGTTGAATGTAAATCTCAAAACTTTTTCAGGTTTTGAGAAGTTTATTAAAGCAGTGTGTTCTAGATGAACAAGTGTATGAATTGCTTTGAGCTAATGCAGACAGATATATATTCAAACACAAAATGTAAAGAACACAACAAACTTTAAAAACTTTTCTGGTGGATTTGTTGTTCCACCAGAGATGGTATATTAGAAAATCTGTGTTCAACAATGTTGATCACAGCTGCATCCTAGTACAAACTAGATGAATTTTCTCTCAAGATATTTCTTAACAGCTCTTGAAAATCTCTCTCTAATTACTAGCTTCTTCTTGGTTTATATATTACCAAGTGTACAAGTGAAAAACAATATAAAATTACAATAGTAAAATAAGTTCTTCACTTGCTTCTTTTCCTGTTCACTCCAGTACTTTGTTGACTATTGCATCTTTGTACTAAAGAAGAACGGCTGCTTTTTCTGTTGATCCTGAAATTCGGCTACCACATCTCACTTTTCTCTGTCAACCCATGTGCCTCTGTTTGTAGGTACAACTACCACTTATCAACGGCTAATTAGTAGAACATCCGTTGAAGCTTTCATCCGTTGATGACTTCATCCGTTGAAGGATGTTATCCGTTGAAGCTTTCATCCGTTGATGCTCTCATCCGTTGAAGGATGTTATCCGTTGAAGCTTTAGAGACATCCGTTGAAGCTTAGCTTCTCATCCGTTGAAGGTCTTTAAGTCATCCGTTGATACCACTTCATTTATACAAAATTACAAGGCATGAAATATTTACAATTGGCCTTCCTATCTGCATATCATCTAGTAGTCAACATGACTTATAGTTTCTCTCAACTTCTAAGAATTACATTTTAAATACAGAGACTGAAATATGCTACAATACTAGACTTATTTCTAAGTAAAGCTACACCATCAACGGATAGCCAAAGTGGTCTTATCCGTTGAGGCTACAGACACTAAATTTCTACTTAAGTGTTTTGTTAAACATATCATCAAACTAGTGCACATATATTCCTAACATTAAGTTTAAATTGTAACTAAATTAATTTATAAACTAAACTTAAATATAACTTATATAAATAAACTAATTTAGATTTATAAAATAAACTTATTTAAAGTTTATAAAATAAATCATTTTAAGTTTGTTAAATAAATTATATTAAAGTCCGTAAATAAATTTATTTAATTTATCAATTAAACTTTGAACTTGGTCAATCCCTCGAGCCGCTTAGCTGTATACCCTGTGCAATTCTTCTTGTACTTTAGCAGAAAAACGTTCAATCCAAGTATGTTCTTCAACTTAACAATTCTTCTAAAATTAATATCCAGATTCCTTTCACGTGCTGTTGACGCCTAGTGCAACTGGTCTGGTTCACAAACGACTAATCCCGATTCAGGTCTTCGTATTATAGCCTTGATTACATTGTTAAGCTTGCAACAACTTTATCGCTTCAAACACTGACTGTCAATAAACAATTGTACTTTCACTGGAATCCTTTCTAGTACTTTAGACAACGTCTTCATTGCTACTACAATCTTGAATATTTCATTCACTGTTATTCACCGACGCTAGAACATATAAATGAACTCCTGTTAGTGAGTATAACTTCAAGACCGCAACTGTCTTCTTTAACCTCTGTCTATACCCTGTCTTCAATTCTTCAGATTCCTATGCTTCATACACTATCTATCTTCAATCAGTGCCAATACACTGAAATCTTCTGGTAGCACTTATACACCGAATCTTCATCATTTATGGAACCCTGAAAGTCTTTAACCTTTATTCTTCACTGAGGCATGAACATATTAATGAACTTCTTTCAGTGACCTGTAAACAGACTTCAAGCCTTCTTCTAATCTTCTGATTCTTTGTATTTGCCTTGTCTTCATTTCTTCTGATTTCTTGTGTAGACGTAGTATTATTAACCTGTCATGTTCTAGTGTTGTTCTCGTGTTGAGTTATCACGTAACTGTTCATACAGCTACACAGTCTCACCAACAGACATCCTTGAACCTGAGGACAATCCTCAAGTTCCTGTGTCATTTAAGGAAATTATTTCATGTCAGCTTGTCCTTCTCAAGGACTATTACATAGAGAAGTTATTTGTGTTATTTGTCATTTGATATTTACAATATTAAAGTGCAAAAATAACTTAGTCTACAGATGATCATTAAATTATGTTCAAGTGATTATTCATATATATATATATTCACAATATATATCTCCCATTATTTTTATCAAATCAATAGCCCTAAATATTAATTCGAAAAGAATATCTTCTATATCCTTTCTAGTGAGCCAAGATCCATATTTTACCATGCGTTAGGTCAGCTTTGGCTTTTCTCCTAAAACATGATTATTTAGGTAGACAATATTTGTCAAATATATCAACTACATAACTCTTGGATAGCTTGGTGGAACGATATTTTTTCATATTTATCTAATAAATTTCGCCAAACTCTATACCTCTAAGTTCAATAATCCTATTTTGGTAACTTAGTTAAGTCAAACCTAATAGTCAAAAAGTATCAATATAATTCTATACATCTCCCACGATAGATATGAGTACTTCGCTTTGGCAAACCCACTCCTTTTCGATCTAGGGGTTAACACATGGGACTCACTAGAAGGCATCTGATCAACTTAATATTAACTTTAGGGTTTTGTTAATTTTAAAACGATCATGATCCCATCATAAAGAGATTCTCAATTTTAACTTGAATACAATACTTTAAATCAATATTCATCAATGGTTTGATTTCCAGGTAGTGAGGGAGTCACAACGGTCTCGCTTAAAACCCACAACCTTACAAGTTCAATGAACTCGCTTTTGACAAAATCGCCCCATGTCAGAAACAAAGAAAATATGTATTTTATTCCGCGTTTCATAAACACGAGAATCTCATAATCGTTTGTTCATTTTAAAATCTTGAGTCGTTACAGATTTTATCTTCTTTAGCAAGCATGGCATGGGGTGTCGTATCTAATACATACATTCTTAATCTAATTTAGCATGCATCTTTATAAACTACCCTATACATACATTCATCATATTCACATATATATGTAAAGTGCAATAAATAAACGTGGTTGGTTATGGCTTCATCCTATGTGATCTTCATCAAGCTAATGACAAAGATCTAGGTCAATCTAAGGTGAAAAATAGATATAGGCTAACTATTACATGTATTCTTTCTTGTATTGCTTCCCTGGATGGCCTCCATGAGGGATTACCCTTCCTTGATCGTGAAATCTTCATGTCTTTGTGTACATTACGAGAATGAAACATAAAACTAATCTAATGAACTTACAAGAAGAACTCAAGTTACATTCGAGATTTAATAATTACAAGATCAAACGACATGCAAGAAAAAAACCAAAACCATTAACCTAAGGTCATAAGCCATAACCATCCATCATGCTCAATTAACACATAAGAACATGTTTGAACACATAATCTGATCTTAACATATCATACCCATCATGATCTAATCATAAAAATCAAATATGGCAAAAATCAGAAAATTCAAAAATAAATATGATAACATTAAATTGCTGATTACATGGTCTAAACGGCGTCAAACGCCTTACAGACGAATCATTGATGGCATTAGCCAACAGTTTTGTTCAGACGCTCGATTACCTATCGAATAGGGTATTCGTTTGCGAAAATCGGACACCAGACCCAGATCCAGATTTCATCAAATCCGCTGTATCCGATTCAGAATCGTATCAAATACGATTCTTATAATATGAACAAACACAAAACATGTATATATCAGTATATATACAGATTATATAATCATCATATGATTATACAACTCTCATGAATATCATATATTCAAACATATACATACATCAACGGATAAATCCATCAACGGATAAAGCACATTTTACTTCAACGGATAAATCCATCAACGGATACTCAATTCTGTGCATCAACGGAAGACCGGTCTTGTACAGAAATCTCAATTTCAGAAATACAGATCATATCTGAACCAGTCTCTGCCACTACTACATTATATGCAGTTTCAGAAGCATGTATCATATACATACTAATCATTCCCTGTTTAACAGATCATGTCAATACACCATCTGGCCAACAGTTTATATCACTATTTATAAACCAGAAATCAAACATAATATACAAATTGCACACTGATCAGTCATGGCAAATTGTATACATGTTATCATCATAAAACCAGTAAACACATAAACGAATTAAACACTTTTCGCAAGTAGCTCTGATGCCATTGAAGGGTTTTGAGCACATAAACGCAACGAAAACAATAATTAAAACGTGAAAAAACCAAAAAAATTTGAAACACAACACATGATCCATGCGAAAAATAGATATTGAATTCATAGATCAGATTGTTAACCTTAAGAAGCTTTACAAATTGGTTGACTAATGGAGATCCAAAGCTTGTTCAATCACCACGCATCCCGCTCTCGCGATCTACGCTCTATCGGTATCCACATGAATGCTTGAACTCAAAGATTGGATGTGTACTAGCACAAACTCGTTTCTTCTTGCTCTCTCCATCTTCTCTCTTGGTGGCTAGAGTTTTAGTAAAATTCTTGCCCACAAAATTATATAGAGAATAGAAAAAGAATTATAACTCTTAACTAATTAGGAGTTATTATTAATTCGAAATTCCCATTTATATAATAATTAAGTCACACTTAATTATTTAACAACTGAATTTCATAATTAATATTAGTAAATTTGAATATCATTATTTATCTGATTAATTAAGTCATGCTTAATTAATGTTATAAATAATTTGAATTAACTTAATATAATTTAAATCCAATTTAAATTAAATAATCCTTCAAGCATTCTTTGTGTGTGACCCTATAGGTTATTATTACGTTGACAGCGAATTTTAAATCTAATTTAAAATTGTAAACAATGAGCGGCATCTAGTAATACATCATTGATACCCAAGTAATAATAATTGAATCAATGATCGATTAAACCTTTCGTGAATAATGTACAATGTAATATAATCCCTTTAACCAAATATTATAGATTAAACTAGAGGCATGTAATGTGTCATCCTCGTCATAGTTTAATCATGGTTTCCTTGATCAATGAGTAGACCATCATATCAAATCAACATTTGAGCGTGGCCACGCATTTCATAGTCTAGCTCACACAAGAGGCAAATAATATCACTCACATTTCTCATACGATTCATAATTTACCCAGTGTCCATTTTTATCATTACCCGGTCAAGGATAACTTTTAATGGAATCAATGTATATTAATTCTCGTATAGAAATATAATGACTTCAGGTCTAAGGACCATTATATCATTATCACTGTGAGAATTACTTATGACACAACAAACATGTGGAATCTCACATCAGGTCTGTCCAACACCATGTACATATACATATGCCTGTGTTTTTGACTTTATTATCACTATACATATGATCAATGAGATGTGATCATCAGTTAACAAACACACTAGTCTTAATGCATTATTATTGTCCCTTAATAATAATACTCGACTAGGGACCTTTAAGAATATTGATATTATTCTCATAATCTCATTTCTAAGTCACGTACTTAGAGATATAGAATTGCATATTATATTCCAAGGACATTTATTAAACTAACATTTATATCGCAGTAAATTAAGAATTAATAAATTATAAAGGGAATAATCGATAGAACATAAACATTAATAATCCAAATGTCTTAAACTAAAACATCATAGTGTTGTCTCTAGGTCACAAACACTAACAATTATACCTTGAACGGTGATAGTTCAAGTAGTATTCAAAAAAGATATAAGTATATGGGAGTATCTTGTGACTTTATCTTTTCAACTTATATCTAGTAAAGGATTATCTTATGCATGACAAAGATTTTTAGAAAAACATTGAGACATGGTTAGATGAGATCACCTTGCAATGATATTTTTATACAGTTATAAACTGGAACTCTGTGTATATTATGCATGGAAGAGGATTTCAAAGATTTTGAAAAGTATATATACATATATACTAATTATTTTATGACCTGGTCGCGTTAAGATATCAAAATTGGTTCATTTTTGCTTGACCAAGACTTTCATGAGTACTATGAGAAGGCTAATATATTGTTAATTACTATACATGTTATTTTGGTAGGCTTGTTGCTCACCCTTGCTTTATTCTTTCATTACACAACAATAGCTAGACAAGATGAACATGACCAAGCTCCCAATTCGCGAGTGGATAGGAAATGTTCCGCAGTTTCCTGTAGGCGTTGGTGCCGCTGTAGCTGAGGTAGGAACTACCAATAGGCTAGGTTTTCAACTTTTGATG
The DNA here is from genome assembly GCF_009905375.1 of Apium graveolens. Classification (NCBI taxonomy): domain Eukaryota; kingdom Viridiplantae; phylum Streptophyta; class Magnoliopsida; order Apiales; family Apiaceae; genus Apium; species Apium graveolens. The sequence goes on along the minus strand of NC_133654.1, from coordinate 9,684,093 downwards.
TACTGGACTTATGTATATTTATGAATTGTAATAATGGCAAAGAAAAATGTAAATTTATTCTGAAACCCTTTCGAGGTGTAATGGCTTATAATTGTGGAATAAAATGACTTGCGTTATTTTAGGTATTCATCTTTGAGACTATAACTTGTGGTGTGTGTGTATATTTTGGGGTAATAGTACACAGTAGTTAGTTGTTTATTAAGATTAAGTGTTATTAAGGGAAATGGAACTCGTGACAACCCGGATCCCCGACCCCGGATTTGAGGGTGTTACAAATAATAATACTTTGCTCACTTTTATCACTCAAATCTACCTCTCCTTTTGCCAATATAGGAGACTGCCTCTCAGTAATTCTATTTTTCACTAAATATTTTCTCTCAGTCTCACTTGAAAGGCTTAGTCCACTCACAAATGAAGAAATAAGAGATGGCTGAGAAGAGTGGTATGTAGTCATATAAATAAGGATATCCTCATGCAAAGGTCTATTTATAATCATACTAAGAGATAAAGTAGAGATTGAGTAGAAGTTGTACCTTCATTGCTTGGATCCATAGTTAGAACAAATAAAGGAGTCACCAAGATAGCACCAGTATTTCTCTGAACAGCAACCAAGTCAACATCAGGATCAGGATTTGATGCGTCAGGATTGGATGCATCAGGATCAGGATGGCCAGTGTCAAGATATTGGACTGAGAGTCAGGAATTGCAGCTTTGTCAGCATCAGTACTTTGAACTGATGGTTCTTGTGTGATAAGAGGCTTTGAAGCTTCTTCAACCCTTTGAATTGAAGGTTCATGTGTGCTTCCCTCAAATAGTGGATCATTGATTACTGCATCTAGCTGGTCCAAGTGCTCCTAATGAGCTTCCTTCTGTAGAACATGTGCTTGAACTTCAGCTTCCACATAATCAGGACCACCTTGAGCAATGTCAGGAATTGTCCTTGGAATTGATTTGTCTGCACTTTCACTTTCAGAAATTGGTTCTTGTGTGACATGAGCCTTAACAGCTCCACCCTCACTTTGAGAGAGTGGTTCTTGTGTGGTGTGCTCTTTTTGTCGAGACTGCAATTTTGACTTTTTTTCTCATGAATACAGCCTTATCTTTAGCCTTTCTCTTTCCATGAGTATCAAGACCAACATCCACTACTAGCTCTATCATCCTCCCAGCTGATACTTTAATGAATTTATGAATTTGGCTGGAGGTGATTAGAATTTGATGTGCTGTCAGGAATTGATATAACAGTATCAGGAAAGGATACCTTCTCACTGTCAGGATACAAACTTGATTGATCAGGAGTTGCATGTAGCTGTGTTTGCATCCTGACTTTTTCTTCCTTAGCTTGAAGCTTGTCAGCTAGCTTCACCAACTTTCTTTTTTTCTTTGGAACAACTTTCCCAACATCAGTCTGTTCCCGTTCTTCTGTACCAGTAGCTTCCTCTGGTTTTACATTTAATTTGAAAATAATAGGAGTTTTATCATTGTCAGTATATGAGGCTTGAACTACAACACTTCTTCCTGCTCTTATTTTCTTTTTCTTTTCTACAAGTACATGTCTAACCCTTGAGCCTGATGGTGTATGTTTCTTAGGGCCAGGCACTCTCCTTTATCCACCTTGTGCCTCCTTTTCAGTTGGTATAGGTGAGACAACCCTTGAACCTGATTTTCCTCCTAACACATCAGTTCCAGCTAGTTGTGTAGATTTTACAACTGATTCCTTTTGGGAAGAATCAGAGGTGGCTATGTGTTTGGTAGAGTGTTTGGAAACTGGGATACTTGAGTCGGGAACAGAGTGTAATGTGCTCTATCCCATAGTATCAGGATTTGATACCGAATATCTATGTGGCATTTTTCTTTGTAGAAATGGCCACATCTCATAGGTAGAACAGTCCTTCCAACAAATTTATCCTTTATTTTAGCCAAATCATGCATAAATTTTGATGTTATTTGGAAAATTGAAATTAACTCATCATCATCAAAAGATACATCAGGCAAAAGATATGTAAAAATTAGTTGCAAAAACCTTGTATAGCCTATGACACCATCTTTGTCACTTAACCTAGCTATCTGTAATTGCGGTATAGTATTTCCATAATCAAAGACATGACCAAAAAATATCCAATTTACACATAAACTAGAGGCAATGCATCAAAATTTGATACCTTATTCAGAAAGGCATGAATGATACAATCAAAATAGAAATTCCACTCCTTTCTCAGCTTGGTCCTGAACAGCTCTCTAGCCTTTGTGAATTATGTAATGTGTCCAATGTTCCTGAAAAAATCAAACAGTGTGTTTGTAGGAGTCACAACCACAGTTTTATCACCCAAAACTGGAAGACCCAAAGCCTTTTCCACCATTGCAGCTTTAATATCATACTCTTTATTAGCATGAGTGAAGATGATGGTTCCCTTGTCAAAATCAATCTTTACAGTAGTCCAAATCTCCATAATCTGTTTAAACCACACTTTTGATGGAGATGTTAAAGCATATCCAATGTGACTTTGTTCAAGAAAATCTTGAACCATATGAAAATCAAAGTGAATGTCAGCATGATTCAAAGGGGCTTTAAAATTATTGGCAGCAAAAGTACGATCATGAAGAATGTACTTAGTAAAGACAAGCTTGGAAACAGAATCAGTATTTGCCGTTTTTGAGATTTAGGGTTTCACAGAGAAAAAAATGAGTTCGAAAGGTTTGCAGAGAGAAAGAAGAAGGTGAAAAGTTGTGTGTATTATGTATATTGTGAATATGATTAGTTTTGTGTAAAACTGATAGTGATTTAATTACACTGAAATACAATGTACACATGGCAACAGTTACTTGGATGACATTATTAGTGGACCAGATAATGTGTAAAATTAGTTAATAGTGCATGATTTTTAAGGAATAGTTGTGTGTTACTGCACCTATAAACTAGCATATTCCTTAACACATTACTTTGAATTACAAACGACTCTCAAATTAAGCACAAAAATCACTCTCAAATATACTGAATTAAATCACGTATCAATTAAGAAAAATAATTGTACAAAATCACAAAATACTCATAGTTAGTATTTGAACTTATCGGGATTCGATTACCTCATCAGGATTCAACTTGTTAGGATTTATCTTACCTAGTCAGGATCTGATTATCCATGTCAGGATTTGACTCACCTTGGCATGACATGGTGTGCCAGGATTTGACCTTTCTTTGTCAGGATCTGACTGGTCAAATCAGGATTTGACTGGTTACTTCTTTTCATAGCTAACCATTCCAAGTTCATGTATGGGTTTTGCAAAAGTTGCTTCTGGTAATGGCTTGGTGAAGATGTCAGCTACTTGTTGATCAGTTGGAAAAAATAAAGCTCAATTGTTCCTTCCATGACATGTTCCCTGATAAAGTGATATCTGATACTAATGTGTTTTGTGAGAGAGTGTTGAACTGGATTCCCTGTCATAGCTATGGAACTTTGATTGTCATAGTAAATAGGAATTTTTGAGTAAGACAATTCATAGTCCAGTGGATGATTCCTCATCCAAAGAATCTGAGCACAGCAACTCCGTGCAGCAATATACTTAAGTTCAGCTGTAGAACTAGAAATAGATTTATGTTTCATGCTTTTCCATGTCACAAGTCTTCCACCTAAATACTTATAGCCACCTGAAGTACTTTTTCTGTCAATTTTGCAGCCAACAAAATTAGCATCGGAAAAGCCTATTAGATTAAAATCTGATTCTCTTGTATATCACAAACCAAGAGATTGAGTTCCCTTCAAGTATCTCAGTATTCTTTTGATAGCAATCAAATGAGGTTCTCTAGTTTTTGCCTGAAATCTTGCACACAAAGAGGTTGCATAGATAATATATGGTCTACTTGCAGTTAGATACATCAATGAACCAATCATACCTCTGTAAGTAATGATGTCAATTTTATTACCTTGATCAGGATCCAACTTAGTAGCAATGGTCATTGGTGTTGTAGAAATGGTACTTTCTTGCATGTTGAATCTAGTCAATAGATTCTTTGTATACTAAGATTGATTTATGAAAATACCCTCATCGGTCTGTGTGACTTGCAATCCAAGAAAGTAGCTCAGTTCCCCCATCATACTCATTTGATGCCTTGACTTCATAAGATCAGAAAATTTCTTGCACAACTTGTTGTTAGTAGACCCAAAGATTATGTCATCAACGTAGATTTGCACCAAAAGTATATCTTTGCCCTTATTAATGTAAAATAGGGTTTTGTCAATTATACCTCTCTTGAAACCACTGTCAGTTAGGAATTTGGCAAGTGTTTCATACCAGGCCCTTGGTGCTTGTTTGAGTCCATACAATGCTTTATCAAGTCTGTACACATGATTAGGAAATAGAGGATCAATGAAACCAGGTGGTTGCTCAACATATACCTCTTCTTCCAGTTCTCCATTCAGAAAAGCACTTTTGACATCCATCTGAAATACCTTGAATTTCTTATGAGCAGCATAAGCTAAGAAAATCCTGATATATAGCTTCCAGTGTTGCCATCAGAGCAAATGTTTCTTCATAGTCAATTCCATCTTGTTGTGAATATCCCTTTATAATAAGTCTAACTTTGTTCCAGATAATAGTGTCATCTAAATCTGTCTTGTTTCTGAAAACCCACTTTATGCCAACTACTGACTTGTTATTTGGTCTCGGAACAAGCTTTCACACTTCATTTCTCTCGAAATCATTCAACTCTACTTGCATGGTTGTTATCCAATCAACAACCTTGAGTGCATCCTCCACTTTCTTTGGCTCCTCCTTAGAAAGAAAATTATGATATAGGCATTCATGCTCAGTTGCACTTCTTGTTTGAACACCAGCATCGGGATCTCCAATAATAAGATCAGGTGTAGGATCTTTTGTTCATTTATTTCTCTTGGTAGTTCAGTCCCATTTCCAGAAGCTCCCCCTGTGTTAGTACACTCGGCTCCTGATTGAGTAGAGCTTCCATTTGGGGATTGTTCACCAAATTGTTCTTGATGTTCAGTTGAATGATCACCTCCTAATGAACTATCATTTGTTCAATTTATCTGACTTGAAGAATTTTCAAATGTGTTGTGCAAGACATGCATGTACTATAACAAGACTAAGTCAAATTGACAGCCTTAAGTAAGTTGTATGATAATCTAAACAGTCTCAAGCATAAGAATAAACTTTGGAAGAAGATCATGAAGATCATGCCTCAGAGACATTCTGAAGAAGCTTGGATTTGAATAAATCTATTTTGGGAAAAAAATATTCTAAGTCAAGAAATCTACAAATCACAGATTAAGTCTTATAGAGAAGTCATTCGAGAACTCCAGAATGACCTATCAAGAAGTCAAGAAACAGCTTATAAAGAAGTCTCAGAGATATTGACAAGCCAAAATGAAGATAAGAAGACTGAAGATATCAACAAGTCATCTCTGCATTAGAGAACTCAGAGATATCGATAAGCCAAAATGAAGATATGAAGATTAGAGATATCGGCAAGTTAATTCTACATGCAAAGACTTGGAGACCTCGACAAGCCAAGTTCATTCGAGAACTCAGAGATCTCGATAAGTCAAGATCATACTCGAGAACTCAGAGATCTCGACAAGTCAATTTCACATTCGAGAACTCAGAGACCTCGATAAGTCAAAACACTTGTAGAGAACTAAGAGATCTCGATAAGTCATTATACTTATCGAGATGTCAGTTCTCTATAGTTCAAACTGGAGATCTCGATGTAAAACTCAAAGTACAGAATGCAGACCAGTTAAATATCCAAGATTATCAATCAACAAACAAATCAATCAATGATTTGAAAAGTCTACAAAAGCAGCTTGAAGAGTACAAGATCGAAGGCCAAGATTAATTGACAGAGTAAAGTCACGGACATGCACAATTTGCAAAGATACACTAAGCCAGAAATAGAAAGTTTTAGTTAACTAAAAGTAGGGTTTAGTACATGCTATTGCATGCTGTGTAAAACCTGTGTTTACTGTTCTATGAAGTAAACACTGGATGCTTTATTTTAGAAGTAACAAAAAAGATCTAGAAAATCTTGTAACTCTCAAGAAAGAAGCTGAGTTCTTTATCAACAAAGAACCCAGAAATTTGTAGCAAAACATACGTGATTTTAATATAAAATTAAGTGATTTTTTAAAGATAGTGTGTTCATGTGCATGTTTTATTATTCCTGTTGAAACATATTATCTCTACAAGTTAGACTACTTTGTTCACCACTTCCAAAATAGTTTAACAAGCTTAAAAATAATCTAAAACACATTCAACCCCCCCCCCCCCCCCCCCGTTGTGTTGTATTCATTACCCAACAAGTGGTATCAGAGCAAAATTTGAAAGCAAACAGATTAAAGATCTTGGAAGAATGAATTTACAGAAGTTTAGCAGTATTAAAATTCCTGCCTTTGACAGATCTAACTAAACAATATGGAAAAGGAAAATGATGTTGTTCATCAGGATGGCCAATCCATTATACATTTAGATCCTCAAGAATGGGCCTTTCACCCTCATGGTAAGAGTTGAGGAATTTACAGATGGAGACATGGTCATTCCAGCACATTATGCTCCTAAAGATCCTTCAGAATATACTGAACCTGAAAAAGAAAAAGCCTCTCTAGATATTGGCATGTAGTTGATCTTAATAGAGTCACTTGACAATGTAATGTACAATAACATTGTCAACTGTGACACAGCCAAACAGATCTGGGAGAAAATAAAGATCCTATGTGAAGGAACAAAGGAAGTTAGGTCAAACCAAATGAGGATTCTGGTTTCTCAGTATGAGGGATTTATGGCTAAACTAAAAGAAGGAATTACTGAAGTTTTTGAAAGGTTCAATAAATTGATAAATGACTTGCATCTACATGATAAATATTATGAAGCTGAGGAGGTTAACCTAAAATTCTTGCTAGCTCTTCCGGACCATCTTGAACAGAAAATATCAACTATTAGAAAAGGAAGAGATCTAAGCAAAATGACTTTGGAAGTTCTATATGGAATCTTGAAAACTTATGAACTTGAAATGCTACAAAGAAAGTCATTGAAAGCACACCATGGTCATGTTGTTGATGGTTCAAGTGCTTTGATTCTGAATGACAGAGAAGAAAGTGAAGATGAGCAAGATGATCAAGTTCCAGTTATTCAAGCTATGGAACAAAAGAACAAAGGACCTTAGAAGCAAGTTGTACTGGAGCTGGAGGAAGATGAATATTACACCTTGGATGAGCTAGATGAAATGGACCAATCCATGGATTACTTGGCTAGGAAATTTTCCAACATAAGAGTCAAGATGCCAAGATTTTTCAAAACCAAGGGACAATCTTCCAATAACAACAATTGGAAACCAAAAGCTCAGTACAATTCAGTTAGCAAAGGTGGCTACAAAACTGGATCTGTGGACAGATCAAAGAAAAGGTGCTTCAATTGTGAAGATTTGGGTCACTTTGCTACTGAATGTAGAAAGCCTAAAAAGGTGAAGAAGGATAAAGCTTACTTGGAACTGGAAGCAAAGTATGAAGCTCTCTTGAAGAAACAGTCTGGAAAAGCCTATATTACAGAAGGAAAGAGTTGGGATGATACTGATGTTGATGATGAGGATGAAGAAGTTAGAAACTATGCACTAATGGATTTTGAGCATGGAGAAGCATCCACTTCAAAATCAAAGGTACCAACTCTAACCACTATTGATTTAAATGTTAGTCAATATAAGGAGACTATAGAAAAGATGAGTGTGGAGATGTTTCATATACACACTAGCTTGGTAGCAGCTACTGAGGAAGTCAGTAGGTAAACAAAAGCTAATGAGAAGCTTGAGAGTGAGAAGCAAAATATGGATTTGCTGCTTGTGGAGCTTGAGTCACTCAAGCAAGAAAATGAATATTTGAAAAATAAGCTGCAGTGTGTTAATGAGATTGAAGCTGTGTTAAGAGAAAAGATTGAAAAGAATGAGGTGAAACTAAAATCATTCAGGAATGCATCTGAGTTGGTTGGTCAGTACCATGAGAAGAACAAGTCATGTGCTAACATAGCTATTGGTCTTAATTATGATGCTTTGAATAGCAACAAGAAAGTTGTAGGTGGTAAAGGAAAAACAACTGAAAATGAAGATGTCCCAGCTATGCTGAGAAAGGTTGGTTCACCTATATTCAAAGCATGTGAAGTAGATTTCAGTGAAGAAGAGTTGATCATAAAGCAAGAAATTGCTGATGAAGACAACGAGAAGAAAAATACAGAAACAACTCCAACTTCCAAAGCTAAAAAGAAGCCCATGGTCAACCAAGATTCCAAGACACCTGTCAAGGAAGTAAAAACTGAAGATGCAAGAAAGAAAAAGAAGAATAGAAATGGGAAGATTGGGATAAACAAGAGCAATAATTTTGCTTATGTTGCAGATGCTCCAAGAAAACAATGTCAAAAACATGGCTTTGTGAATCATCTAACTCACCTTTGCAAAAAGGTTGTTAGTAAGCCAGGAGTGGGAGCATACAAGTACAATGAAGCAAAAATTGAAGATCCCTACTCATTCTGTGACAAGTTTGATTGCATACCTTGCAACATGAAAGTAATGACAAGTTGCCACAAGCTGAGAGTTGATCTTAAGGAAATCAATATCGAGTCTTCAGCTAAAAAGAATGATGCACATCATTCAATGAACTCTATTCTTTCTGAATCACTAAACTCTACCTTTATCAAATATGTTAACAAGAAGAAAGTACCCAACACTGTTTGGGTTGCTAAACACACTTAATCCTCATTGTGTGCAAGGCAAAGAGAAGAAAGTCATATGAATCATAGACAGTGGATACTCAAGACATATGACAGGTGATATGGCACTGCTATCACAGTTTGAGGAGAAGGCTGGCCCATTAGTGACTTTTGGAGATAACAACAAAGGGTTCATAATGGGATATAGTAAATTGATTTCTGTAAATATTGTCATTGAAGACGTAGCACTGGTAGCTGTTCTTGAAGTGAATCTCCTTAGTGTTAGTCAATTTGCAGACAAAGGATTCAAGGTCTCATTTGACAAAGGAGAATGCACTTTTATCAGCAAAAAGACTGGTGAAGTTGCTCTGAAAGGGGCAAGGAAAGGAAGCTTATTTGTTGCGGACTTAGACTCAGCAAATGAGGATGGAGTTTGTTGCTTCTACACCAAGGCATCTGAAGAGCAAAGCAAGCTATGGCATAAGAAGCTATCTCACTTGAATTTCAAGACAATCAGTACTCTAGTCAAAAAGGAGTTAGTGAGAGACATGCCTAATCTGGAGTTTGCTCAAGATGAAGTCTGTGATGTTTGTCAAAAGGGAAAATTGAAAAGATCAAGTCACAAGAGTAAAACTGTGAATTCTATTAGTGCACCTTTGCAACTTATTCACATGGACTTATTTGGATCAGTTAATGTCCTGTCAATTTCAAGAAAGAGATATACACTTGTGATGGTGGATAACTACTCAAGATACACATGGGTAGAATTTATGCACTCCAAAGATGAGATTCCACACATCATAATTGAGCACATCAAGAAGATTGAGAAGCAGGTTGAAGATCAGAATTGTGTGACAAGATTGAGGAGTGATAATGGAACAGAATTCAAGAATGCAACCTTAACTGAATTCTGCAAAGACAAGGGCATTGTTCAAGAATTCTTAGCTGCTAGAACACCTCAGAAAAATGGGGTAGTTGAGAGAAAGAATAGAACACTAGTAGAGGCTGCTAGAACAATGCTGCAAGATGCAAAGTTGTCAACAAGTTTTTAGGGAAGAAGCTGTGAACACTGCATGCTATACTAAAAATAGATATCTCATTAACAAGAATCTCGACAAGTCACCTCACTCATTCCTATCTAAAAGATAGCATACTGTAAAGCATCTTCATGTGTTTGGAAGCAAGTTCTATGTTTTGAAGGACAACTCTGAATATGTGGGAAAATTTGACTCTAAAGTTTTTGAAGCAATTTTTCTGGGATATTCATTAGAGAGAACTGCATACAAAGTCTATGTGATTGAACAAAAGAAGATTATAGAAAGCATAGATGTTACCTTTGATGATGATAAATGTCCATGCTTGGAATGCCTTAGTGAAAATGAAGTTGAAGCCCTAAAGTTTGAAAATCTCAACATTGATAGTGATTCCGATGATGAAACTGAAGTCAACACAAATCACAGAATAGATGAAGAGTCAACTGAACAAGTGAATCATGAGAATGTAAGCTCATCTCATGTACCTGAATTTGATAGCATAAACTCAGGGGGGAGAAAGAGAGGAAGGTTCTGCAAGTCATGCCAATGGTGGATACTGGTGGAGTGATTCACATTTGAGGAGCAGCTGCTAAGGATCTCCGCTCGTGGTTCTTGGATCGCTTTTAAAGGTTAGAAACGATCCCTCGATTTAATTCATGATCTGTATGCGTATTATATGGATTTTATATCGTAAAAATTGTTTTACCATGCTTCCATGATAGATAAAATCCTACAATGGTATCTAAGCATAGGTTGTATGCATATAGATTTGTGATAAAAATTTCAGAATTTTATGTGCTTGTATGAATTAATTACGATTTTTACAAGTTATATCATGGATTAATTATGACTGATTAGAAATTGTTTCTCAGAATTATTTTGACTGTAGATCTGGGTTATACAAGTGTTGTAGATCGTCTGGGTATTTTTTTCATAATTTTATGATGAATGGATTAATTATTATGAATTTTTGAAGTTGTTTTAATTAAATTCGTAATTATATATATATATAATCTGTTATGTGTATATATGTTTTTTTTATTGCAGTTGTTTAAAGAAAAGGACAGTACTGGTGTACTGTTATGGTGGTGGCACGGGATCAGAGAAAAGGCAGCAGAAATTAGTACGGCGACGACTTTTCAGAACAGGGGAGGAGCGCGCGTCTAACGTGCGCGCGTGGGGCACACGCGCTCGTGTGTCACGCGCGGCGCGTGTCAGACATGCGCGAGTCAACGGTCAGTCCTATGTTGACGTCATGCTGACGTCATATGACGTCAGCTTAGGGTTTAGGGCGCGTGTGCGCGTGGGGGCGCGTGGGCGACAGTCTGACACGCGCCTGACAGCGCGTGTGCGCGTGGCGGCGCGTGGGTTTTCTTCTCAGGGCGCGTGTGGGCGCGTGCTTGGTCAGAATGGGGCGTGCTTGGTGCCGTTGGATTCGTCTTTTCGAGACGCATCTAATGGTATATTATATGATATTTTTGAAATTGTTTCAAACTGTTTATAGCTAACAGTAGTGTTTTAAAGCTGTTTTAATTGCTTTTAAATGCCTCATGTGATACATAGAGATGTATAATGCTTAGACCAATATGCTACATGATGTAACATGCCTACCTTTACGTTTATTCATGCTTATATATGTGATATATGCTTAGTTTATCATGCGATGATAGATTTAGGTGAACTTAATTAACATAAGGCGTTTGTTAGACAATCTAGTATAGTGAAATTGTTTCATGACCTTAGTATAAATATTATGAATACGATCATGAGATTCTTGTGTTTATGAAACACGTAATTGAATATGAATTTTCAATATTGAGAGAAAGGATGATTCTGTCAACAACAGATTTCTATCTGTAAGAAAGGGTTATTAAGTGACGCCTCTTGACAATGCTCCACCTGATTTGCGAATCATCTGATTATCGATTATTGATTTGAAATATTTAATTTAAAAGGAAGAATCTCTTTATAATATGATTATGATTGTAACGTAATATAATCCCTCTAAAATTAAATAATATCAAGTAGTAATTGGCCAATGACACAACGGGCTTGTGTCGGTCATAGCCTTCCAACATGGTAGAAAGTGGTTCTTATTTTTAAATCATTGTCGTTTCGTGCTACAGCCGAGTGCTTTGATTTCAAAATAAGAAATACTTTTCTATTACATAGAGATGTGTACATTGAATTAGAATCTAAAGGTCGTTACGTGCTACAACCGTGGGCCGTTGGAGACTGATTCAATTGTACGAAATGTTGGGTTAGACTTGACTTAGAATATTGAGTTTGTCGTGCTACAGCCGTGACTCAATTATTCAAGAGGCTAAAGTTATATTAGGGAATAACATAAGATGTAATTGACAAGAGTTGTCTGTCTATTGAACATCACATGACGTTTCGTGCTACAGCCGAGGTTGTGTGATGGAATGTAGGATCCCTATTCCCACTAGCATTATGAATGCTTAATTTTCACTTAGGGGTTGAATAAATTAGATAAACTAGTGGGAGACACTTATGAATAAAGACCCGATTCATATAGTGTTTTGAAATGAAATTGAATATTTGCTAAGTGTTGTTATGTGTTTATCATTTACAAATTTACTATATTCGTCATGTCTTCTACACTATCACTCCGGAGCATACTAGATGCTCGCAAGTTGACTGGTCCTAATTTAGCTGTTTGCTTTCACTGTAACAAGTTGGGGCACTGGAAGAGGAACTGCAAGGTTTACCTTGCAGAATTGAAGAAGAAGAAGGGTAGTGAGACTACCGCTTCTGATTCAGGCATGTTCATGATCGAAGTTAATATGTCACTAGGTCAAATTTCTACTTGGGTATTAGATACCGCCTGTGGTTCTCATATTTGCAATTCGTTGCAAGGACTAAAGGGAAGTAGGACTCTTGAAAAAGATGAGGTGATTCTACGTATGGGCAATGGAGCAAGGGTTGCGGCCATATCTGTAGGATCATTTAGTTTACATATGCCTACGGGCAAGACTATTATTCTGAATAATTGTTATTACGTTCCCTCTATTATGAGGAATATTGTTTCTATTCCTATGTTGGATTTGGATGGTTTTTCATTTATTATTAAGAATAATGAATGTTCCATTTTTAGAGATAATGTTCTTTATGGACGTGGTATTTTAAATAATGGTTTGTATGTATGTGACGTAGAGCATGATTTACTTCAGATTGAACAAACTAACAAAAGAAAATGAGATGATGAAAATCTGACCTATTTATGGCACTGTAGGCTAGGACATATTAGTGAAAATAGACTGCGGACATTGCATAAGGAAGGGTTACTTGACCCCTTTGATTTTGAATCATATCCTACATGCGAGTCTTGTCTATTGGGTAAAATGACCAAATCTCCATTTAGTGGACATGGAGAGAGGGCTGCAGATTTGCTAGGATTGGTACACACAGATGTATGTGGACCAATGTCTACGCAAGCCATGGGTGGATTTTCATACTTCATTACTTTCATAGATGATAGATCTAGATTCGGATATGTGTATTTGATGAAACACAAGTCTGAATCCTTTGAAAAGTTCAAAGAATATAAACATGAAGTGGAGAAACAAACCAAACACAGTATTATAACTCTTCGATCAGATCGAGGTGGTGAATACTTGAATGGAGAGTTTCTAGATTATCTCAAAGAAAATGGTATAGTCTCCTAGTGGACTCCTACATATACTCCACAGTTAAATGGGGTATCTGAAAGGAGAAATCGAACTTTGTTAGACATGGTTCGGTCCATGATGAGCTATGCGAATCTTCCAGTATTCCTATGGGGTTATGCATTGGAAACCTCAGCATATTTACTGAATAAGGTGCCTTCCAAATCTGTTCCTCAAACTCCATATGAGATATGGAAAGAAAGGAAACCAAGTCTTAAACACATTAAGATTTGGGGATGTCCAGCTTATGTCAAGAAAGTTGACCCAGATAAGCTGGAATCTCGATCCGTAAAATGTAATTTTGTGGGATATCCTAAAGAGACTTTGGGGTATTACTTTTACATCGATCATCGGGTGTTTGTCTCCAGACATGCTACCTTCTTGGAAAAGCAGTTTATCCTTGAAGTAAACAGTGGAAGCAAAATTGAACTTGAAGAAGTTCAAGAAGCACAAACTACTACGGATCAAGTGGAAACACATGTTCAGACTGAACAACCTTTTGTGGAACAGCCCATTCGTAGGACAGGGAGAGTGTCTCGCCAACCTGAGAGGTATTATGGCCTTGTCATTGAGAATGGCAATGAGTTGTCAATCATTGATGATGACGACCCTATGACCTATAATGAGGCTATGAGTAGTGTTGACTCAGAGAAATGGCATAGTGCCATGAAATCCGAAATGGAATCTATGTATACCAACCAAGTATGGACTCTGGTTGAGGCGCCTGAAGGTGTTAAGCCTATTGGGTGTAAGTGGGTATACAAAAGAAAGATTGGAGCAGATGGCCAGGTGGAGACCTATAAGGCCAGGCTCGTGGCAAAAGGATTCAAATAAAGGCAAGGGATTGACTTTGATGAAACTTTTTCGCCTGTAGTCCTGTTAAAGTCAATTCGAATTTTGCTTGTGATTGCTGCTTACTACGACTATGAGATCTGGAAAATGGACGTGAAAATGGCCTTCCTCAATGGGGAACTTGAGGAGGAAGTGTATATGACATAGCAAGAGGGTTATCTTTCCAAGGGAAATGAACACCTAGTGTGTAAGCTGCTGCGAACCATATATGGTTTAAGGCAAGCTTCTCGTAGATGGAACATCCGTTTTGATGAGACAATCAAAGAGTTTGGTTTTATCAAAAACATAGATGAACCATGTGTCTACAAGAAGGTTAGTGGAAGCACGGTAACATTTCTTATATTGTATGTAGATGACATACTTCTTATAGGAAATGATATACCGATGATGCAATCAGTCAAAGTATGGCTATCAAAGAACTTCACCATGAAGGACTTGGGAGAAGCATCCTACATTCTCGGTATGAAGATCTATAGAGATAGATCTAGAAGAATGATAGGTCTTACCCTGGGTACATACATCCAGAAAGTGCTTAAAAGGTTTAGCATGGAAAACTCCAAAAGAGGTCTCATACCGATGAGCCATGGAGTGTCCCTTTCAGAGAAAATGTCTCCTAAGACACCTGAGGAAAGAGAGCGTATGAGTATGATTCCTTATGCTTCAGCAATAGGATCTATCATGTACGCGATGTTGTGTACTAGGCCTGATGTTGCTTATTCAATTAGTGTGACGAGCAGATATCAGTCCAATCCAGGTGAAGACCACTGAAAAGCAGTGAAAAACATCCTTAAGTACTTACGAAGGACTCATGACATTTTTCTTGTTTTTGGTGGTGAATCTGAGTTGAAAATAGAGGGTTATACTGACTCTAGTTTTCAATCAGAAAGTGATAGCAAATCCATGTCAGGGTACGTGTTTACTCCGAATGGTGGTGCGATTAGTTGGAAGAGTTCCAAACAGTCTACAATGGATGACTCCACAGCAGAAGCAGAATATATAGCTGCAAGTGAGGCTGCAAAAGAAGCCGTTTGGATGAGGAAATTTGTTTCTGAGTTGGGAGTTGTTCCTAGCATTGAAGAGCCTATTGTGTTGTATTGTGATAACAACGCAGCAATAGCACAAGCCAAGGAACCTAGGTCTCATAAAAATTCCAAACATGTCTTGCGGCGCTTTCATCTGATTAGGGAGATTGTTGAAAGAGGAGATGTCAACGTCGAGAGAGTTGACTCACATAACAACATAGCAGACCCTTTAACAAAGCCACTTTCTCAAAGTCACTTTGATCGTCATAAAGATAAGATGGGTATTAGATACCAGAGTGATTGGTTTTAGTACAAGTGGGAGATTGAAAGAGATATGTCCTAAGTCCAATCATGTATGAGGATTTAGGAATAACTTTTATGTAATCTGTTTTGATTTCATTGATATTAATAAAAGACTTGTTTTGTTTTTATTGCGGGCTCTATCTATTTTAAGTGTTTAAATAAGATATACCACAGTTTAGAGTAAAGCTTTTTATGGATTGTGATGAGATCATAATAATGAGACCTAAAAGATGATAACTCTAAACTTAAATAGTTCCTGGTCGTAGGATTACTAACTGGTAATTAATAATCCGTAAAGATCGGTACATACTATGATTGCTTCATTATGAAGGATGTCTGTTCCCATAGACATTTGTGTGGTGACACTATAGCTAGTATGTAGGTGCTTATTATAGAATAAGTTCATTGAACATGACTCACACAGCTGAACAACTGATGGAGTTCACTCACGTGTCAGCAGTTGTTCACATAGTGATAGTTGTACAAGTATCCTTAGATTTGAGATCATCATAGTCATCTTGTGTACACTGAACTATGCTTTGGTTTAGTTCTTAGTCTCTAGGGAAAATTATAAGGGCTCTACTGGGTATAGAAATTTGTACACGAAGATAGTGTATGATCAATAAAGGATCTACCCCTTCTAGTAAAGGAAGAGAATGTTCAATGCTGATCCACTTATGCTAGTTCAGGAATCTCTGGCCAGAGTGAATGAAATTAGAAAGGAAATTCTAATTTACATTAAATAGAACTAAGCATAGTGAATGGAAAAGAAAGTGATTAAATAAGATAGGCTTGACACAAGTTCCATACGTTATATTTAATCGTGACATTGCAGGGTAGAAGGAATTGATTGTACGGTAACTACTCACTGAATAGGTTCTTGGTATTCTAAGCAGTGAATTCGTATTATCCGGATAGTCACGATATGCTGAGAAGTATCCCTCACGATGTAGAATAAATATGATTAATTAATTAATCATATTTATTGAATTAGAGAATTTATATAAATAATGATAAAATAGTTTTATTATTATTTATTTCTACTACCGGCTTAATATTGAACCTACAGGGTCACACCATAAAAGAGAATGATTTAATGGTGGAGAAATTAATTAATAATGGCTGATAATTATTTATTTATGAAATAAATAATTAATTGACAAATTTAATAATTGATTAAATGAGATTTAATTGATTATAAATTAATTAAGAAAAAGTTCTTAATATTATTAATTAAGAATTTAATTTTTGGAAATTAAATCAAGTGAGAGAATTATTTCTAAAGTGTTTAGAAAAAGGATTAATAATTAAAAGGTGTTTTAATTATTAGTGAGAAAAATAAAGGGTTAATAATAATAATATTTTATGGAAAAAATTTCAGCTGAAAATTTTGCCTATAAATATACTATTATAAACCCTATTTTTGCCTCAACCTAAAAATTTACAAAAACCCTAATTCTCTCTGCCTCATCCTCCTCCATTACATCGATTTCTGGGTGGATACCGGTGGAGTGCTTCACACTTGAGGAGCAGCTGCTAAGGATCTCCACTCGTGGTTCTTGGATCGCTTTTAAAGGTTAGAAACGATCCCTCGATTTAATTCATGATCTGTATGTGTATTATATGGATTTTATATCGTAAAAATTGTTTTACCATGCTTTCGTGATAGATAAAATCCTACAAAAATACCACAGAGGGTTTTGATGCTTGAGTTATAGTTGGAGTGGATTCCTTGGGAAACTGGTCCTCCAATTCCTTGCCAACAAAGTTCAATTTCCTTTTGGTTCTTTTGGACAATTCCTTGTATCTTTGAGATTTCTTCTGTTGTGGTTCAACTTGCTTCTTTTGATTTCGAGATTCAGTGATTTCAGATGGTTGAGCAGAAGTTTGTTGAGTAGTTTTCAATTTGGCCAAGATAGCAATTTACTCTTTATTTTGTTTAGCCTTTTTAGCATCTAGAGCAGCTTGCTTCTTTTTCTGCTTCAATCTTTCCATTTCTTCTTTCTTTGCATTGACAAATTGAGGGTGTCCAGCCACCACACAAATTTCTTTCCCATTCCTGAAAACTTTAGCAATTCTCTTTTTCAAAGCTGAATCAGCTGGATCTTTTTAGAAAGCAATTGACTTTGACAGAAGCTTCTTTTCATCAGGCTTAGGTGTCTCATACACGGTAATCAAAGGGTTCTTCAATAATGATTTTGGATAATTCACCCTTGGTTTCATAATTATTTCAGCCTTGGAGATTTTATGCAGGATGATTGTCCTCTTTCCAGATAGTTCATGCTCATCTCATTCACAGAAATTTGCTTGACTTGAGAATGATGGATGACTGACTTTACTGGCTCCTTGACTAGTTCAAACTTCTTTTGGATATCCTCATCAATTTTCTCCCAGTTGAATTGACTCAACTGCTTCTTTTCAGCTGCTCTTATATTGGCTGCTGCTGCTTTGATCAGATATATACTGTCTATGACTGGTGGCTTTGAGATAGTAATTGAAGGCACAATTACTTTACTGATTTGAATTTGAAGCTTCTCCCCCTCACTTGGTCCTTTCTCCCCCTTTTTGTTATCATCAAGTTGAATGGAGGAGGGGATTTGAGCAGCCACCAATTTTTGAAGTAAATCTGTCTGTTGGGATTGATGAAGATGAATGGCTGTTAAAGATGCTTCCATGGCTGACATTCTTGTATCCAAGGCATCTATCTTGGTTGCAAGATCAGAATTTTTTCTTAATTGCCTCTTGATGTCTAGCATGGTAGTATCTGGAATCTTATAATCCACTTTGTCTGAAATGGCCTTTTTCATCTCATCAATATCACCCTTGATGGTGTTAACATCTCTAGCATGTTGGAGGCCTTGAATTTGTTGAAGTTGCAGAGAGGCTAGATGTGCTTGAAGGAGCTTCTTGGTGCTGGAATTAGTAGTGGTTTGAAGGGCAGTATTTGTCTGATTTATTAGCTGAATCAGGGTTGTCTTGAAGTAGTGCTCATCACAGTGCTTTGAAAATGCCCATGATGGCATACCTGATCTTGAACTTGAACCTACTTCTCCCCCTATATTCATTGCCTCATCTTCACTATCCCCACTTCCATCACCAAAGAAATCAGCTGAACCACCAGTCTCATAGTCCACATCACCAGCTGTAGAGGGCAAAGCTGTAATGGCATCCTTGGCTCTTAGCATAGACTGAGTGGTATGCACCAGATTGAGCATTCTTTCTGCATTGTCATTGCCCTGTTCAGCTAGAAGTTGATAAGCTGGGACAGGGTGAGTAAATGCCTCAGCATCAAGGGAGGTGGAATCTATAACAGCTTTAGGTTGCTGAGATAGTCCCTCCCTGTCTGCATCCTGGACATTCATTAACTCACTAGCAATGACATCCATCCTTATAGCTCCAGTACCTACATTTCTCTCGTTTTCTCTCTTTTGTTGCATCAGGGTCTCACTCTAGCTCCCCACCCTCACACCCTCACCTTCACCATCTAAGGTGGGACTCCACTCACTCTCTTTTGCCAATCCTGAAGAAATGGATTGCATAGTTTCACTCATTTCCTCTCCTTTTTCCTGGGAGCAACCCAGACTCTCACTCAAAACACTCTTCTCTCTCAATCCTAAGAGTGAATGTACAACCACTAATTCTTCTGCACTTGAGATAAATGAAGTTTGAAGCTGTGTAGAGATACTCGACGGATGAGTGATATCCATCGAGTGAGTGGTTTTGCTATCCGACGGATAACTGCTGTTAAGCTTATCCGTCGGGATACAATCACTACTCAACGGATGAGCAATATCCATCGAGAGAGTAGAAATGAATGAACTGGGAAAAGAAACTAGTGTTGACTCTGTGCTGATTGAAGATATTTTGGGCACAGATGATACAACAGTTTCTGAAAAAATTGGAAAGTGAGCCAACAAATCATCTAAAAGATGATGCTCACGTGCACTAGATTTTGGCTTCCCCAACAGAGTTAAAGAAGGGGAATCGGGAATTGATGTGTTTATCATATCCACATCCAGAGAATTTGTTGGTGAGTTTGGTGTTTGGGGTACTTCTTTACTAGAGATTTTGGCTGTGACTTCACATTTATTGGAGTCACATCAAGCTGAATTTGTGAAGGTGCGGTGACTGTGTCTTTAGCACCAGTTTGCACAGTGTGTGTACCCTGTGCATCCCCAAGGGTTTTAGGTTTCTTCTTTCTGGCATA
This sequence comes from Apium graveolens, assembly GCF_009905375.1. Taxonomy (NCBI): domain Eukaryota; kingdom Viridiplantae; phylum Streptophyta; class Magnoliopsida; order Apiales; family Apiaceae; genus Apium; species Apium graveolens. Next base: position 9,664,286 of record NC_133654.1, on the reverse strand, counting down.
AGTTTGGGGTGAGCTTGTGTCCCTAACCCTCTTGACATGTGCTCTTGGTTGAGAGCTTTGTTCAATAACTACATCCTTTTGGGAGGATGCAGCTAGAAATGAGCTTTTATCCTTTTTAAGCACTGCAGTTTGTTGGGAAACTGCAGTGTGGCTAGGTTGGGAACCACTCAACTTTCCCTCCTTATCCTTAGGGTTTCTTTTATGTTCACCCCTTCCCTCACCTGTCTTACCCACCTGCACACTCCCCTCTTTGGTTTTGGTGGATTTTGCAACTGGCATCTTTTGAGAGATACCATAGGGGGCTTTCTTTGATTTGGATTTTGAAATATTTTTAGGTTTGGTAGCTTGGGTAGGCAACTGTTTGGTCATTGACACAGTTGCCATAGCTACACTCGAACTCAAATAAATTAGTGAGGTTGGAACAGTGGTAGGGATAGATGAACTTACCTCACTTACCTGAGGTGCCTGCATTACAGAAAAATAGAACAATGGCACATCCTTGTGAAGATTGGCCCTGTTCAAATCTGCAATGAGCCTTCTCTCTTGAACCCAACAATCTAATTTGTTGTTAGGGTTCTCAAGCACTATTTCTTCACATAGGTGGTTAGCTAACATCATGAAAAATCTAGCATAATAAACACTTTTACCTCTTTTTTAACTCTCCTACTTTAAAACCTAACTCAAACAGAACAAGGTCACTGAAATTATAGAATTTATCTGTAACTAGCATGTAGAGCATGTTAAGCATGGAGATATTGACTGAATCAAAATTACTGACTTTACCTGAAAAGACCTTTGTCACAACATCACACATAAAACTCTATTCTTTCCTAAGACCCATTCTCCTAATGTCACTTAACTTAGAAGTAGAAAGAGCATAGTTCATGGAATTAAGCATATTAATTATATCAGTGTCAGTGTGTGGTGAGGTCACAGTGTTATCAGGAATCTTGAAACATGCTTTTATAACATCACTATTGATACAGAACTCTTTACCTTTAATGGTGAGTGTGATTGTCTTATCTGTTGAGTTGTAGGTAGCAGTGGTCCACATTTCTTCAATAACTTCACAAAAGATTGTGGGTGATTCCAGCATGGCATAACTAAGCTTGCAATTCTTCACAAAGTCCATCATCTTGTGATAGTCACCAGATTGCTGAATACCCTTGTTCACTAGTGCAGTGAAATTGTTATTCTCATAAATGAATCCAGTTTGAGACATAATCTTTACAACAGGTGCCATTGTTAGAGAATAAGAGCTTGAAGAGAAAGAGAGTAAGTGCTTTGAGAGAGACGGAAATTTGAGCAGTTGATTTGAGAATGATAAAAGAAAAGCAATTGAGATGAAATAAGCTTTTATATTATCCCAAAAATAACTGCTAAAAATAATAAAGTAAAAGTAAAGTAACCAATTAAAATTGCCTAAAATAGCCGTTTAAAAATAAACTGTGAAAATTCCATCCATTATCCGTCGTTTTATGCTTACAAACTGTAAGTATACTCGATGGATAATGTTCATGGAATTAACGGCCGAGATTAAGACAATTCGCCAGATGAGGATAGACTGTTATCCGTCGAGAAATAAAATATTCCAGAAAAATAATTGATTTAATTTCCAAATTGTATGTCGACGGATGATCAAACTCGATGGATAATGATCATCCGTCGAGATGCAAATTTTGACTTATCCAAAATTTTCATCCAAGACTGAAAAATCAATTAAATTTCTGGCTGCATTTCAACTAGCAAATTATCTCATACAGATTTAAGAATAATTAAGCATACCTAACTCACTTACCAACCTTGAAAAGGTGGATTTATCCAGTGGCTTGGTAAAGATATCTGCAAGCTGCTTCTCACTTGGAACAAAATATAGTTCCACAGTACCATTCATTACATGTTCCCTTATGAAGTGATACTTGATATCTATATGCTTTGTCCTTGAATATTGTACTGGATTTTCAGTGATGGCTATTGCACTTGTGTTATCACAGAAAATAGGAATCCTCTCAACTTGCAAACCATAGTCTAGCAATTGATTTTTCATCCATAAAATCTGTGCACAGCAACTGCTAGCAGCAATATATTCAGCTTCAGCTGTAGAAGTAGAAACTGAATTTTGCTTTTTACTGAACCAGGACACAAGTTTGTCTCCTAGAAATTGACAGGTTCCTATTGTGCTTTTTCTATTAATTCTACAACCTGCATAATCTGCATCTGAATAACCAGTTAGATCAAAACCAGAATCTCTAGGGTACCAAATGCCAAGTTTTGGTGTTCCCTTGAGATATCTGAAAATTCTCTTAATAGCTATTAAGTGAGATTCTCTAGGATCAGCCTGAAATCTAGCACATAAACATGTAGTAAACATTATATCTGGCCTACTAGCTGTTAAGTACAAAAGTGAGCCAACCATACCCCTATAACTTGTTTTTGCAGTACAAAAGTGTTTAATTCAAGCTTAGTTGCAGTAGCCATGGGAGTTTTTGCAGATATGCAATCCATTAGATCAAACTTCTTTAAAAGATCAAAAATATATTTAGTTTGACTAATGAATATTCCACCACTAACTTGTTTAACTTGTAAACCAAGAAAGTAGGTCAGTTCTCCCATCATACTCATTTCATACTTACTTTGCATCAATTTGGCAAACTTTTTGCAAAGTTTCTCATCTGTAGAGCCAAAAATAATATCATATACATAAATTTGAACAAGTATACTAGAGCCATTAACATTTCTGAAGAATAAAGTTTTATCTACAGTACCTCTTGTGAAGTAATTTTCCAAAAGGAACTTTGATAAAGTGTCATGCCAGGCTCTAGGTGCTTGCTTTAGTCCATAAAGTGCTTTCAAAAGATAGTAGACATGATCTGGAAAATTTGGATCTTCAAAACCAGGAGGTTGACTGACATAGACTTCCTCCTCCAAATCTCCATTCAGAAAGGCACTTTTAACATCCATTTGATAGACCTTGAAATTGGCATGGGCTGCATAGGCTAAGAAGATTCTGATGGCTTCAAGTCTTGCAACAGGAGCAAATGTTTCATCCAAATCTATTCCTTCTTGTTGATAATATCCCTTAGCAACCAATCTAGCTTTGTTCCTGACTACTATGCCATTTTCATCCATCTTGTTTCTGAATGCCCATTTGATGTCTATTAGATTCTTTCATTTAGGCTTGGGCACCAGCTTCCATATATTATTCCTTTCAAATTGGTTTAGCTTCTACTGCATAGCTAAAATCCAATCAGGATCCAACAAAGCTTCTTCTACCTTCTTTGGTTCTTCCTTGGAAAGAAAGTTGTTGTATAGACATTCTTCTTGAGTTGCTCTCCTGGTTTGAACTCTAGAAGAAATATCACCAATTATTAGCTCAAAGGGGTGATCTTTTGTCCATTTTCTTTGTTGAGGTAGATTAGCTCTAGATGAAGAAGCCTTATTGTTGTCTTGATGTGTGATTGAGTTTTCATTGTTGGAAACTCCCCCTGAGTTTGTGGATCTTTGATTTAAGAAAGGGGATCTTTCTATAGGTGATTTATCTTGACTTCCTGCTTCTTTTGATAACCCGACGAATGGTGAATTTTGAGTACCGACGGATGAAGCTAGTTGTCTCCCGACGGATAACACAGATTGTCTCCCGACGGATGAAGCATTATGCAACTCGACAGATGTTGAGTTTTGTGCTTCATTGGTAGTAGATTTTTCAGTATTATCCTTAGATACTGTTTCTTGATCACTTTCATCATCACTATCATCACTAACCATCTCTACATTGTCGAATTTGAGGCTCTCATGGTAATATCCATCTTGCAGTCCTTCAATCTTTTTATCATCAAACACAACATGTATTGATTCCACAACAATGTTGGTTCTTGGATTGTAGACTCTATATGCTTTACCAACAGCATATCCAACAAAAATTCCTTCATCTGCTTTAGCATCAAACTTCCCATTTTGATCATTTTGATTTCTCAGAATATAGCATTTGCAGCCAAAGACATGAAGAAAATTTAGAGTTGGCTTCTTGTTCTTGAACAATTGATAGGGAGTCATGCATCTTGCTTGATTAACCAGGGAAATATTCTGAGTGTAGCATACAGTATTTACAGCTTCAGCCCAGAAATAGGTTGACAGTTTAGATTCTTCAAGCATTGTCCTGGCAGCTTCAATAAGTGATCTATTCTTTCTTTCCACTACTCCATTCTGTTGTGGAGTTCTTGCTGCTGAAAACTCATGCAGAATCCCATTTTCCTCACAAAATGCTCTCATGACAGAATTCTTGAACTCAGTTCCATTGTCACTCCTGATTCTTCTAACCTTGAAATCAGGATGATTATTGAATTGCCTTATGTGATTGATGATGATTTCACTAGCCTCATCTTTAGACTTTAGGAAATATGTAAAAGAGAACTTTGAGAAATCATCTACAATTACTAGGCAAAATATTTTCCTTGAGATGGATAACACATTGATTGGTCCAAACAAATCCATGTGTAGCAGCTGCAAAGGTTCTTCAATTGTTGAATCAAGTTTCTTCCTGAATGATGCTTTAATTTGCTTCCCTTTTTGGCAGGCATCACACAATCCATCCTTAGAAAACTCCACTAGAGGAATGCCTCTAACCAGTTCTTTCTTTACTAGCTCATTCATGGTCTTGAAGTTTAAATGGGATAGCTTCTTGTGCCATAGCCAACTTTCATCCTGACTTGCTTTACTAAGAAGACAAGTAACAGATTCTGCATTAGATGAGTTGAAGTCAGCTAGGTACACATTTCCTTTTCTCACACCAGTGAGAACCACTTTGTTGCTTCTTTTGTTAGTCACAACACAGGCTTCTGAGTTGAAGATTACTGAGTTGCCTTTATCACAAAGCTGGCTGATACTCAACAGATTGTGTTTAAGACCATTTACTAATGCAACCTCCTCAATGATGACATTTTCTTTTGAAATCAAGCCATATCCCACAGTATAACCCTTGTTGTCATCTCCAAAAGTAATACTTGGGCCAGCTCTCTCCTTAAACTCTGTGAGCAGGGTAGAATCACCAGTCATGTCTCTTGAACAACCACTATCCAAGTACCAAAGATTCTTTCTGTTTCCCTGCACGCATCAAAATCAAATCAAGTTGATTTTGGTACCCAAGTTTCCTTGGGTCCTGCCTTGTTAGCTTTCTTTTTCTGTTTCTTTGGCTTTATCTCATTTGACTTGGGGATATCAGATTCATCCTTAGTCATTTGAGTTGGGCCTTTGAAACCATTCATTACAACAGAATTATCATGCATATTATAATTAACAGGGAATGGCATGGTATTTGTGAACATATTATTCCAGTAAGGCATGCTAAATGGCATTTGTGGCATACTAAATGCAGCATAATAAGGATTAGGTGCAAATGGCATGTTAGCAAACTGTGCATTCATATTCTGTGTAGACATAGCATTCATAGGCATGGGAGGCATGGCATTCATGTTAGGAAAGTGAGGTGGCACAGACATGGAAGTAGGCAAGGAAGATTTGCAATTAACAGACAAATAATTTATACTACCACATTTGACACAGATTTTTCTAGGAGCATATTTATCAGGTGTGTAGTTATTGTGTTTGTTAATCCCTACTTTACCATTTCTATTATTTTTCTTTTTAGCCTCTGTTTTCACCTCAATCTTTTCAAGTCTGTCACTTAACTGTTTGACAGTCATGTGACCAACATTAGCCTTTTTCCCTTTCTTAACTTGACTTGATTCTCCAGGAACAAAATTCTTGGAAACAAATCCATACTTTTCATTCAACTTAACAAGTTTGGCTTTACTGATAGGCTTGCTTACAGCCGACGGATATGGATTTTCATCAGTCGACGGATAACCCTTTTGGTTATCCGACGGATGACCCTCATCATCCGTTGAGTCTACATCTGTTAGCAGTCCATCCACCAAATTTGGTTCAATTTTCTCCTTGTTTTTTTTTCCAGGCTGCATCACAGAAGGACTCGATTCCTTGAACTTTGGTGATTTGAGCATGGACATCTCTAGATGTTTTCCATGCCTTGATCTTGATCATCTCATATTCACGCTCGAGCTGCTTCTTCAAAATTTCTTCTTTCTTCAAGGACTCAATTAATTCCTCCCTGACAATCTTACACTCAATTCTTAATTTTTCAAAATCAATGAACTGAGACTCTAACACATTATTTCTTTCACTCAAAAACAAATTGTTTTCTTTAAGTTTAGCATTTTTTTTAGTAAGAGACTTAAGTGTAACACGCAAATGATATAACGTTGTAGACATGTCATTTATAGCATCATTACACTCAGCTTTAGATAAATGTGTTAGGTTTTTTGTAATTACCTGATTACTTGAAGAACATGTTTATGTCTCATCAGACTTGGCCATTAGGGCTAGATTGACATAGCTGACATCTTCATCTTCATCTAAGCCATCAAATGCCCAGTCATTCTCTTGAGTAATGAAAGCCCTTTCATTTTGCTTGAGCAGTTCAAAATATTTATGTTTATAATCCACAGGCTCAAACTTTTTCTTGTTGGAATCAGACTTTCTACACTCACTTGCAAAATGCCCTGCTAAGCCACATTTGAAACATTTGAATTTTGATTTATCCACCATATTTCTATTTGGCTTAGCTGCTCCAAAGTTCTTCTTGAACTTGAGCTTGGCAAATCTTCTTGACAGGGATGCTAGGTGTTCATCAATGTCATCCATGTCATCTTGGCTCAAAGAATCTTCATTTTCTGCAACCAGCCCCTTGCCCTTGTCTTCACAGACCCTTGAAGTTGAATCAACAGCTTTCATCTTCACTTCCTTCTCTTTCTCCAATTCAGCAACTAGTGCAACGAAACCTCCTTTCTTTCTCCCTTTCTTCATTCTTTCATCTTGCTCTATTTTAAGCTCATATGTCTTAAGAATGCCATACAGTCTCTCTAGTGTAAAATCCTTGTATTCTTGTGAGTTTCTCAAGGAGACTGTCATTGGTTTCCATTCTTTTGGTAGGGATCTTAGAAATTTGAGGTTAGAGTCTTTGGTTTGATAAACTCTTCCATGCAACTTCATAGCATTTAGTAGTTTTTGAAATCTACTAAAAATATAAGTAAGGTTTTCACCTTCTTCAAAATGGAATTGCTCATATTGTTGAATCAGTAGCTGCATCTTATTTTCTCTAACTTGTTCAGTGCCATCTTAGATAATCTGAATAGTATCACAAACTTCCTTGGCAGTTTTGCAGTTGATGATGTTGTCAAACATATCACCATCAACTCCATTGAACAGAATGTTCATGGTCTTCTTGTCCTTCCTGACTTGTTCAATGTCAGAATCTGACCATTCATGCATTGGCTTGGCATCTGATGGATCATTCCCAGATGCAGTTCTCATTGGTACATGAGGGTCTCTCTCTCTATGCAATCTACATAGGCCTCATCTTGAGAAAGCAAATGAAGGTGCATTTTTACCTTCCAATGATGGTAATTGTCTTTATCCAGAAAAGGGATCTTAACTCCAACATCCTTCTTGTTCATCTTGTTGTATTGTTTTGATCTTTAAACTCTTTATTTGTTAAGAGCTTACTCTGATACCAATTGTTAGTCCCTTAACAATATACCAAGAATTACAGAAGGGGGGTTGAATGGAATTCTTGAAACTTTTTCTTGAAATAAAAATATTCTAACTCGAATATATATATAAGTGTGAATTGATTAGCACAATGCGGAATAGTTACTTAAATGAATCAAAACACAAGTAATTAGAAACAAGAGTTTTTAAAAACTTTCTGGTGGATTTGAATGATTCCACCAGAGATATATATTATATATCGAGAGAACCCTGTATGCAAAATGCTCACAGCTGCTTACAAATATTGAACAACTAAGGATACAGAGAAATGCTAAGAATGCAGCTTACAAATATTTCTCTGTGTAAAAATACTTAGTCTTAGTTAGTTGTTCTATTTGCTACTTCTTGGTTTATATAACACCAAGATTACACAGTAATAAGACAAGACAAAGTAAGACAAAACTCATCGAGTCTAATACAATGCTGCTTCATTGCTCTATTCCAGTATCTGTCAACATCTTCATATTAGCATAGAAATGGCAATGTTTCTTTGTTCTCAAAACCCTGTCAAATGGGCTCCCACATCCCTGTTGCATACATTTGGCGCATATGACTGTGTTGTCACTGTCGACTGATGTTTGAATTCTTTATCTGTTGAGTACATGATCATCCGTCGACAGTTTTGTTGAACATCCATCAACATCTTTGTTGATCATCCGTCTACATCTTTGTTGATCATCCGTCGAAGCTCTGTTAATCATCCGTTGATAGTTATTTGGCATTTGACTTCATTTCATTTATGCAGAATTACAAGATATCATCTATGTACAATTAATCAACCTATTCTGCATATCTAATTAAAGTCATCATGACTTATATGCCACTACAGAATCTAAACAAAGATGTATGTAGGAATGTGTTACATGACTTATTATTACATAAGCTACTCACTCGGTGGATAAGTAAAGCATCATCCGTCGGAACTATATTGAGTCATCTGTCGGGACTAGACTCTTTATCCGTTGAGTGCTACATTTTTCACTGAGTTAAATCTAACAAGATGTTTTGTTAATTAAATCATCAAGTTCACAACATTTTCACAACAATTTTCAACTCAAATATGTTACCTTTTTATTTAGAAAATAGAATATTGACACCGTAAATATAAATAACTAACTGATTAAATAAAACACATTCTAACCAAACCCTCTTTTTTTCCAAAATAACACGGGTCATTCTATTTAATAAAATAAAATAATCGAAAATTCAATAACCGATCAAATTATCTTTTTCAAATAAAATGTATTATCAATTTAATTCAAACTAATAATATAATATTAAAATTTTAATTCAAATTAAAGTAAAGAAACATACAACATTAAATAAAATACGTGCATCAACAAGCTGTTTTAAGCCAGTAAATAACAACTATAAATATTTACAATTCTATTGTATGATGTACATTTTACCACATGTATTTATAAAGAAAGATAATCGTACTAAGTTAATTAAAAGACAATATAATAATTAACTTAATATACAAATGATTCATGTAGGGGCTCACGTTTATAAAGATGACAATATTGTAATGCATGGTTATAACTTTGATGCAAGGGCTTGAATGCTTTCTTCAATTTGGGTCTTCATTTTTTTCTTAGTCTCCCCTTCTACTGTCAGTAAAGAACAAACAGCCTTCTCAATTCTCATGTCCTGCACTGTCTTTCCTTTCGAAGCTTTTCTTTTCTCTTTGTGCTCACTCTCTTTAATCTTTATTGTTTATTGTACTTTTTCATTTTCCAACATATTTCAGCTGAACCAGGGGAGAGGAAAAGATCTATTACCCAAGTACATGTACATGGAGGATTGTGACGGAACCAGAGTTTAAAATGATCATGATCTAAAACAGGGTTGTCTCTTGACTTCGGGTCCAAGTCAAATTCAATTTTCAGGCCCCCTAGCATAAATATTATAATCGACATATTCTACAAACTTATATATAAGGAATTCAGAAATTTTGAGTGTTGGGGCCTGGGCGTAATTCTTGCTCTATATACGTGTGTATCATGATAATTTTGGCCTCATGTTGAAAGGAAGTTGGAGAGGGTTTAAGTAGTCTATGAAACACTAATGGTGATAATGTAATGATGTTGTCTCTACATATACATATAGAGGAACGAGTACTGTGCATCTATATAAGGTGTTTGGTACTATTTCTTCTTCTCTTTATTGATTATTTGCATCTTTTTCTGCTTTAAACTTTTGCTTCTACCCATGATGATCCGGGTTGTCATGAGGGTCCGGCCAGAAGGTGGAATACTTTAACCATTCTGCTTCATGTGGGTTTGTACTAGGTGCCTCCTGCACACAGTATAAAATTTTAATATATTAGGGTTAGGGTTTGTACAAATTTGATTAAAAGTATTATTGAATTGTACGGGAAGCCCTTTAACAATGTACTTTTTTGAGAATAACAATGTACTTAAACTTCTTATTATAAATGAGTATTTAGTTGTTTGCATTCGTTTATTGAAAGTTGATAATGTAGAAAATTAAAAAGAAAAGGTTTCTAATATAACCCAGTCAAAACACAGCTGATCATGCATGAAGACAAACACATTTTGTGTGTGTGTTTGTGTGTTTGAGAGAGAGAGAGAGAGAGAGAGAGAGGGAGAGAGAGAGAGAGAGAGAGAGTGAGAGAGAGAGAGAGAGAGAGAGAGAGAGAGAGAGAGAGTAAACATAGACCAGACACAGCAAAGGTAGTCGTCCTATATATAATTATGCATTCAAACTAGAGAACAAATAAATGTGGAGAATGGATCACAGACCTTCAAATATAATATAATTAGTTCCTCTATTGATATATTAATCAATTTAGACAGTAAGAAAATATAGTGATGTTCAAAATAATTCAGAGGGTTAAGAAGATAAATTAAGGACGCGCATGCGGCATGCACACATCTATATCATAAACGGTGCATGGTATAATGATAAATATAGAATTCAGGGTCAAAAAGTTGATGGACACTCACTTCTTTGATATCATGAGACGAAGTGCATCCCATTATGAGTTCCTCCAAACCTGTTTCTGACCTTCCTCCTAGCCCATGATTTTGTTGCTGCTGCTGCTGTTGATTTTGTTGTTGCTGCTGCTGCAACCCATATATACACATACATGCACACAATTAGAACAATAGACTAAAAACATAATCATATATATAGTGATCATGTTACATATACATGTCCCCCTACAATTTTAACAGGAATCAAGATGTGTCACTTAATGGTTAGCTACATATGTGCAATATAACCATGATATTCAGAGGTAATTTAAGGGAATGTACATATAACCTTATCATTAAATTTAATTGCAAAACTTTTTTGAAATCCGATATAAGTTTTAGCCAAACTATATTAAGTTTCACTATATATGCATATATATTTTCCAACTGTCATATTTCTTTTTTTCAGAAGAAACTATTTTCATCCATCATACCAGCTACAAGTACATTAATATTGTTTTGAAGAAAGAGTTGATCAATAAGTGATTGAACCTGAATTACGTTTTCATGTTGGAGCATGATTGTCGACAAATGAAAGGAGTCGTCATTAGGAATGACTGCAGTAGAACTGTGATGAAGAGCCGGAGGAGGAGAAATAATGGTAGATATAGAATGCGAAGGCATGTTCATATGAAATGCTGCTGCTAGTTGTTGATGATGTGAATGAGGATGTGTAATCTGCTGATGTAACATACGAAGGTCATGCTCTCCGCGCGTGCCTGTTGTCGTCGCTGCAGTCTCCATTGCAGTTGCTGAACTCTCATTATCTCCTACAGTTCTCACCTGTAAAAATAATTCATTCGTATATATAGTACTACAGTTACTCAAGTCTTTTTATGAGTCTATCTTTCCCTTCTTTTGATAAGCATTTTTTTGTTTGGTTTATAATAAGAGGATTGTTATATTATCAACTCAAGTTTGATATTGATAGAGCTTGCATGCTTTTATCACAAGCAATTTGTATGATAAAAGACAATGTAACTCATCAACTTTTTTCATTTACAAAATGTTCATCAACTTGGACCCTAACATAATTTAAAATGTTCCGAGAATCGAAACCGGAAACCGGAAACCGGGAGGATAAGAGATAAACATTTATCACTTGAGCTATCTTATCGCACTCAGGGTACATAGAGCTTAATTAAACAAGTTATATACCTTAAGTTAAGTATTTATAAATCTCATTGATCTTAATTATGGGACTTAGAGGTACCTCATTAAAGCTTTTCCCAAATGGTAAAAAGCTGTAACTATCATGAGGCCCGAGTTGATGGATATCGACAGGATTCATATAAGTAGAAATTGATGCACCAACTCCAACAACAGACATATCATCTCTATTTGCCATCAAATCTTTCGAAGAAGAGCTTCCAATATTCCCCGGAATATTATCATCAGCAGCACCAGCAACTAATCCGGTATGAATCCTATCAGACAAATTGCATTGTCTTGGCTGAGTTTGGTAGAATATTTTGGAAACTACAAGCTCTCCTTCCCTTTCTTCTTCATCTTGTCCCAAATGGTATTGATGCATTACCCAACTAGTCTTTTCTGGTTTTCGATTTTTTCCAAAATTTGTATACAAAACGAGAATTTTCTTGCACCCTTTGTGCCTGCCATTCACCATCACTGGCCTTGTTTTTCCGGTCTTGTGCCACCTAGTTTCTCCGTTTTGAAGGTCACATTCAGTTTGAATCTTTCTTCTCTTTCTTGTACCAGTGGTATAAGCTTTTGAGGGTCTATGAAAGAAATGTCTACTCAATCCATCTCTTGTAACTCCTGCAAAAGTTGGTAGATTAATTTCTTGGTTAGGTTATATTTGGTGTAACAAATTATTGAGATAAGTCATGGGTAACCAATCAAATTAACTCTAGCTAGGTAGATAATTTTAGATAAAACATTCAATAGTTTTAGTATTTTAATTTGGTTTAAAAATATAACCAAATCAATTTATTAGGTAACCTGTTTACCTGGAAGTTTTTCAGGATGGGTGTAACATATTCCATCTTCGCCTTCTATAGTAGGAATGAATTCATCAATCAAAGGGTGAGATTTTAATTCAGTATCATCAACTTTTGCTTCAAGGTGTTCTATCAGTTCTTGATCTGTTGGATCAAATTTTACACCTGCCGGTAAACCCACCCAATCCTGCGAATAATAAAATGAATTGGACGACCTTAGCATGAATTTAAGTTTTTAAGAAATTATATATCTTGTACCTAAAAAGATTACTAAAGAAAAGAGACAAATAGAGTTAGAATACACATGCTTTGAGAAGATCATTACCACATATAATTGAAACCAACAAAAATTATTAAACATACAATCATACTATTGAAACAAAATATTATGTTCTTATCTATACAACTTTAGAACAACTGTACCTTTTTTCTATCAAGCTTGTGTCCACAGCCAGGACAGTGTCTGGATCCATAGAGTTGGTGTTCCTCGAGTTTTGCATCAATGAGATCAGAGTTGCTAATGCTACTGCTACTCTTATTCATGTTAATTTCTATAAACAATCTAAATCAATTCTTGTGAATCATGTAAGAGAGAAGAAATATATGTTTTTTCATAAGATGATCAAAAGAACTCAAACCAAATAACTTAGAGAATACCAAGATTCAAATATATTAACACAGGTGTAGAGTATATATATATGTTTAGAGTGTTTTTCAAACAGAAAATAGTAGTAGGAAAAGAAGAAAGAACAAGAAATGAGAAACGAAGAGGAAGAAGAGAGCAAGAAATAGAGCAGAATGAGCTAAAAAAACTACTTTAGCCCGGACTTCCTCTCAACTTTAACTGAAACTAGCAAATGGATAAAGAAAAAGCAAAGTTGGTGATATAACTCGGCTTTTATCTTAAAAAAAATCATTATTTTAAATCCCCTATAAATTTTAATGGTTTGTGATTTTTGTTTTTCTTTAGTTTATTTTTCTGAAATAAGTGAATTAGTGTAAATAAAATAGTGTCTTAGAAAACTTACTACAATTGTTTCACAATCTTATTGTTTTATATTTTAATAAATAAATTAACTAACACAAGTTCATAAACATATTAAATAATTATATTTTGTTAACTAGATTATACTGTGTATTTTTAACAATACTTTGACAAAAATAAGCATAAATATTTTGAAAATACTTATATTAGATGTAGGGATAAGAAATAAAAAGCTCATTAAAAAGTTTTCAATTTACTAGTATCTTTAAAAATTATGTAATCTATTTTAATTTTAAACTTAGTTGTCACATTTGTGCACAAATTTATTTAAAACTAGATTATAGATAGATATATCGAGACTAAGTTATTTAGTAAAAGTAAAGTATCTAATTAATGTGTTCAATTTTTGAGATATAAGAATATTTCTTTCAATTTCTAGTTTATTGTTATTAAATTATCACAATATTTATCAACTATTTTTTTAATTTACAAGTAGATAAGAAAGTGTTCTCTTAATTAAATCTACTTGTGTTATAGGCTCACCCACTTCCCCTTTTACTAATGTTGTTGAATTACCCACTTACCCTTTTAAATTTATTTTAAGAAAACAAATCTAAACAAACATTCTATCGATCATAGATAAGATACATATTAGAAGAGCAGAAAAAATGCTAAATGTTGAGGTAAAAGAGCAAAAAAAAATGCTGAATATTGAGGGGTCGATCACATGTTTCTTAGCTCGAGTGCTCTCTATGTAATGATTCATATAGCAAACAGCCCATATTTTTGCTTGGTATACAAGGCTTATCCTATATACTCCCTCCGTCCCTGCCAAATGTTTACATTTGGGTGGGGCGCGGAGTTTAAGAAAAATGATAAAATAGTGGAGGAAAGTTAAAAAAGTGAGTAAAGTAGTGGGACCGATTAATATTATATGTATAAAGTGGGTATAGTGGAGAGAAGTAGTGGATGTAGTTATTTTAAAAATTATAAAAACCTTACTATTTTTGGAAAGTTTTGAAATGTAAACAATTGGATGGGACATCCAAAAAAAGAAAGTGTAAACAAATGGGAGGGACAGAGGGAGTACATTACATACATGTATTTATGGCCCACTGCAACAAGATTCCCCATAACCCTTAAAATGTACAATGTACAAATGTGCCATAGTTTTTTACTGTTTACTTTGTTAGATTTCTTAAGACTTCTTAAGAAATGTAGGGATTTTATGGCCATTTGACCTAAATGTCACTTGGAGGTTAAAAAGGACCCTAAATGTTATTTCAAAAACGTTTATGCAAAATATATAAAACGGTACTTGTGTAACATTTTGACATTTTGAATTTTTTTAGGGGCGAAACGGTAGATAAAGTATCGTTTTGGTACAAAACGCTATATGATGTACCGTTTTGAGTCAAAACGCTATTTCAACTAACGTTTTGCACATTGTAAAAAAATTAAAGTACCAAAACGGCACACTATGACTCTGTTTGGGAGTGCTATTGAAAACTGTTGTGCTGTAAGAAAAAGTGCCGGTGAAAAAAGTGCTATTAGAAAAATTAGATGATTGTTTGGTATTTTTTTAATTTATACATATTTTGACATATAATATATATATATATAAATAATATTTTTGAGAAGGTTTGATGGTAAAAATGATAGTTATTTCCTGCAAAAGCTGAAAACAGATTTTTCCAAAAGCATGGGGCATGTTTTTGCTAACAGCAACTTCTAGACCAAAAGCGTTTTTCCAGACAGCAACTTTTAAAATTTACCCAACACCTTTCTGACAGTTTTTCAGCAAAAAACTGTTGTAATTGTCTACAACAACAATACCAAACGGAGCCTATGCATCGTTTTGCATTTAAAAAACAAAACGTAATACGAAATACCATTATAAAATGATATTTTGGGTCATTATTTTCAAAAGTGATATTTTGAACCATTTAACACTGAAAAATAACATTTTGATCCATTGTTCGGATTTTATCCATCAATTTTGGTAAATTCTAATCGTGAAAATTCATTATTAAGAAGTCGAGGTAACATTTACATTCAATTACTAAAAAAGTAAATAATACTCCCTCCGCCCCAAAAAAATATTTTCTGTTTTGACCTTTTATACTATTCATGATAAGCGATTTACTATTAAATTATGTCTAATCTATAAGAACAAATATAGTCATAACTGATCTTGTTTGATTCGTATTTATGAGTACTTTAATACAATGAAGTTTTTATATTTAATACTAATACAAAATAAAGGATATTAATAATCATGTGCATTGACAAATGTGTCCAATAAGAAAAGTATTTAGGGATGGAGGGAGGACCAGAATCCGGGGTAACATTTACATTCAATTACTCAAAAAGTAGATAATATACACAACAAATACACAAATTAAATTGAACATAACTGAGAAATTGTGCACTTTAATAAAATTAAAAAAGCCTTAATATTGACAAAAATGGTTCATTTCTTTAAATTGTCAGAAGCAATACACTGCAATAACACAAATCAGAATGCATTTTGATTTAGAGTTCTGGCAATTTTGTAGTTATGGTACGAACAAAATTGACAAAAAACAATATCAAACTACTTCTGTAAAGGCTAGACTTGTCGGCAGACTGCCACAATGGGGGATGAAATGAAGAACCCTCAAAATTTATTTCTACCTTTTCCTGGTGATATATATGATTACATATATAAAGTTGGACAAACTAAAAAGGCATCGATGGCATTTCTCAAAACCATAGAATAAATTACAACCAATACAATAAAGTTTGATTATGAAGTGATAAGGTTTCTTCCATTATGATTAACATGGATTGTGGAGACCATATAAAGTTTCGGTGATGCCGAATGCGCCAAAAAAGATTTTAAAAAATAGTCTCACTTGAAAAACCTGTTGCTCACCAACTCATAGCTGGGGACATGACCAACTGCACAACAATATAACTGATTAACATGAAAGCAGGTGAAGTTTCTAGAAATACTGTAATTTATGGGTTAAACTTACTATCCCCGTGAGATGCCATAGTAAGGGGAGAAGTAATGAGCTTCCTTGCAATGTTTGCAATATCCTGGGGTGTCACTTGCTCGATAGTTTTCAAATACTGGTCCAGAGGTTTCCTATAATCATGCGGCGGGCATGCATTATGCATTGATTAGATACAAAATATTCAACTAAGCCGGTCTGAAAGCACAAGAAAATGCAGACTACTAAAATTCTATATATGAAAAGCCCAAAGTCACATTAATCCCAATGATAACTTGTAGACTTAAAATGAAGTCACTTGAATAAAATTTTAGAATCCGTGCCAAGATGCAAATTAGGCAGTTCTCTTGGCAGTCAAATCATACAACTCAAAATTCAATTCAGTAGGATACATTAACTACACGTGAGTCTATCGCGTGATCTTATTAGTACTAATTTTATTTGTTTTCAGTCTTTGATAAAATGAAATGTGGGACACTTTGCAAGCTTTTACTAGGTCTGGTTTCCAAATATAGTACTCCCAGTTCCACTGCTAGTAGCAATTCCTATTATTAAAGAAAATTGTAGAGTTCAATTTCAAAATCTAGACTAGACGTTCAACATGAGGGTGGAATTGTATATCAATGTTCATCATCCAGAAGGTAAGATTAAAGAGTATAGACAATGTCACACTCTATATCAACACAAGAAGAGGTGGTCCAGGCTCCAGGGAAGTGCTAAGTGACAAGAAACTTCCATTAAAATGGAATTGGACATATTTCTGTAGAGTAACCATTAAACAGGCAATGATGCATGGATCTGGGCAGTAAAAAATGGCTGAAGTTGAAAGTCACAGAAAAGAGGAATTGCAATCATCATGTAATATGCGATAAAAAACCGAATGGCGCCCCGGTCACATCTATACGAGATCGTGATAAGAGCATTTTTGTCACCTAACTAAAAATGTCATACCTCTCACCATATGTCAAAATTTGTTTACCCATATCTTCTGCTCCAATCACCTGTAAATACGAACCAAAAAGGTAAATAAATGGAACACAAGATGCTACATTGAAAAGACTAAGACAGAAATTGAATTAAATCAAGTCAGCAATAACAAGGCATAAACAGATTGCATACTCTGGATTCCAAATTCATCAGAATTGCTGCTTTTGTTGCCTGTTTGGCTCGATTTAGCTGGACCTGGTCAACTGAAAGAGTCGATGAAAACAGATTCAATAAAGGCCATAATAAAATTCAACCCACCCCAGGAAAATTATATATATAATTAGTTCATATATGAAAGAATTAGCGCTATTCAATATTGGGATTGGATACATACTTTGCGAAGGGTTCGCAATAACAATAAATTCTCTACATGCAATGTCCACGGCTTCTTTTATAAAGTCAGAACCCTGAAAACACAAAATAAAAAGAACTAAACTCAGTAGCATTAAAAGTCATTAAAAACTGGGAGTGCCTTATTATTCACATCTACAGGAAATCTTAGAATTTACAAAATGTCACACATTAAAAAACTCTTCTTTCATAGTGGTATTGCATAAAGCCTCACAATTTAAGTATTTAACTATGCAGAAATTCTCATTTTAGAGCTTTTCTTTTGGCATTAGGCGCACTGAGGTGCAAAACCTTCAATAGACATTAAACATACCTTAAACACCAACATCAAAGATTATCTCTCACCTGCAACTCCCACTAACATGAAAACAACACTAGATAAACATATATACATCTCCTGAATGATATGGTGGGATTACTAATACAACTTCTTGCCTCAGCTCTTGAACTCGCTACAGAAATAAGTTTCATATGCTTGAAAGCAGGAAAAGATTTGGTTTAAAGAGCACACAAGAATGGGATTGGGGAATAACTAGGTTTCATTCACACATCTGCTACACCCAGATTATAGAATGACTACCCATCTACTTTTCAGAATTATCCTTTACGGCAACATTGCATTAAGGTTTCATTAAACTTAGATATATATATATATAGTTGATTTGTTATATTGCGTTACAAATAAAAATATATTACATTTCAATAATATTGACTTATCAGACCGTTAACTCGGTGCCTTTGTAGGATTAATTATAGCAGCTCTTACAACAATGCTCCTAGTCTCCACTCTTGAACTCGCTACAGAAAACAAATTTTATATGCCTGAATGCAGAGACGGATTTGGTTTAAACAGCATACAAGAACGGGATAGGGGAATAGCTAGGTTTCATTCACACATCTGTTGTACCCAGATTATAAAATAACTGCCGATCTACTCTTCCCAATTACCCTTTACCACAACATCATTAAGGTTTCATTAAACTTTAGTAATTAGTATATTTAGTATATACTGTTATTTGTTATATAACATTATAAATTAAAATATATAACATTTCAATAATATTGACTTATCAGATGGTTAACTCAGTGCCTTTTAGGGTTAATTAAAGCAGCTCTTGCAACAATTCTAAGTTTATTAATTAGGTTCGAAAATAGAATTTAGTTGAACACTAATGCAAAGTCTCCAACCCGAACACATAGAGTACATGCACAAGTTAAAAAATCAACGCAGACCTGATAACATGGAAAAACACACGCAACAAACTCAAATAAATTTACAATTTTGGAGAACTTGGTGTTCATGGTAGATATCTTACAGTGGTAGCCATTATTCCGAATAAGCCAGTAGTATTATAAATGGAGCTGAAGGCAGAAAATGATTGAATAGCCGGGAACTCATTCAAAACACGAAGATCTGTTGAACGTATCAGCAAAATTGTTAATTTCCAAATATGAAAGATTAGGATAAGCACCTGCTAGCAACACCATGCAAATTATGAAAATTTCCATAAAATGTTACAATTTAAGCAATAAAAAGAAGCCTGCAAAAGATAGTGTTTTGCATTTGCACTTTGAAAGAAACCAAAGTCATGATTCAGTATATAGGAAAGTTAGGAGTGTCTATTACATACATAGTCGCGAGTACATTCCTTTTCCAGGACCCCCGGCAGAGAAAGATCCGCCTCCACCCATTAGCATCTACATTTTCAGCATTTACTCAGTCATTTAAAAGCACGTAACAATACATGTGTCAAGGAACTAAAAAGTTTGTGACAATGTAAATTATTCCAATAGATAACGATATACTCCACCTGAAGAACCGTGAGAGTCATGGCATCTTTCAGCTGATGCCATCCCCCAGGTAGTTCAAATGCAAGAGCAATATTGGTTGGCTGCAAAGAAAGGTCAGAGTAAGAAGCAATCAACCATTAGGTCTAGATGTTTATAAAGTACGGTATTTTTAGAGGATAGTGTAACCTACTTGTGAAGCAGCATAAATACGACTATCACCGCCAACATACTCCGATTTTGGTTCCTTAGGGGGAGAGGCACTTGGTAGATCAGATAAAAGAGGTTCAGCATATTTTAATAGCTCCTCGTGCTCAACTCCTGATGCAGCAAGCACCATTCGAGGAGCAGTGTAATTTTCCTGGAAAAAGTTTAGAAACTGATCAGTGGCAAGAAAAAGCTAGAGCTCTTTATCAGATATATGTAAAAGTGACATTTAGTGGGGAGGACTAATAATGAGATAGTAAAGGTATCATAATATATATGTTTCTTATACTCACAACAACAAACTGCTCCAATACACTGGCATCCAAACTGTCCATTGCAGATTCTGGGGCCATTAGAGGATTAGCTAATGCGCCCTTATAACCCGCAGAGTGAAGTCCCTCCAAAATCAAAGTAGGGGGATTTTTGGATGCTTCAGATATCTCTTCCTTTACTTTCTTAATCTGTACATGGCAGCATATGTATTGAGAACAGAATCAGAATATAACAATTGAACAACTTATATAAGGATAGTAAAAATTTTATGGGAAAAGATGGAACATACCTGTTCTTTAACCTCCCAATCAAGGAAAGCAGGATTCCGGACAGTGTCAATAAGCAACTCTACCATTTGTGGAAGATAAGTTTTGATAGCATCATAAGTGTAACTCATATGCTCTCGAGAAGCAGCAGATGTCATATTTCCACCAATTGCTTCCATTTCCCGCACGATACGCAAGTGGCTACGGTTATATGTGCTTTTAAAAGCCATACGTTCGAGAAGGTGCGTCGTCCCAAATTCATGTGGTTTTTCGTAGATTGATCCAGAGTTGATGAACAGCCCAAGAGATGCGGCAGGCCCCTGTCCAACCAAGTTGAAATTTATGAGCATCATATCATATATTATTCTTCAGCCTAAAGCACAAACTACAATGTAACATACCGCACACGTTTCCGATGCAATTTTGAGACCATTCGGTAGAGTCGTTATCTGAGTCTTGCCCTGTTCAACATGATCTGGTAGTGCAGAAGGGATGGTAACATCCTTAAGAGGCACATCTAAAGGAGGGCAAGAGCTACCTTTTCCTCCAGTTAACCAACCAAATAAACCACCCGAAGATGATGACTTGGCAGCAGTGGCAACAGCACTGGAACTTGAAAACCTGGCCAGCCTCCTGTTACTGGCCCCTCCCTACTCACATTTTACAAAATGTCAACCTATTAGATACAAACTCGCAACAAAATGAAAAGCAAAGGGTAACTGCAAATAAAACCTTTACACAATTATCCCAAATACCATATCAAGTTCCACATTTTAAGTGACACTGCTGTATTCCACAAAAAGTTCTGATTTCTACCCTTTTAAATTCTCCAAAACATAATGTAGCTGCCATTAACAATAAAAAACTAAAAATCACAACCATATTTCCAAAACTACTAAAAACAACCGCTACACCATTATCCCAATTATCGTATCAAGTTCCACATTTTAAGTGACGCCGCTTAATTCCACAGAACATTCCAATTTCTAATCTTTTAAATCCTCCAAAACACCTAAAAATCACTACCATATTCGCAAAACTACTACATACCAGCTCCAAAGCCTATTTCCTAAATTCCGCAAACCAAACTAATCAACAATCCCAAACCCAAAACTACACAATGCTCAACCCTAAAGAGTGAACTTTTCTCCAACCCCATCAAATCACCCACCCGAAAACCAAAACCCCGAATATCGAAAAGTCCCAACAAATCAAAACCCATCATCAATTCAACAAAATCACATAAATTCAACAAACCCCACATTCAGATCTCAAAAAGATTCAAACTTTACCATAAAAACCTACACTACAATCCAAGAGCATCACAAAATCACATCAAAAATCACAAAACCAAACAAAAAACATTACCAAAAACACATACAAACACATTTACATACATAAAGATTGAATCTTTAACATAAAGATTGGATTTTTAAGGTACCTTGATAGGCCTAAGGCGATACATGATGATTAAACTTGATGGGTAGAGCCAAAAAACCAAGATTATAATATGTTTGTGTGTATATAAGTTATGTGTGTATGTATATATGAAATCTTGGTTTTGTTAAGGATGTATGTATCGTGTGTGTGTATATGAAAGAGGGGTGAGAGTCTAGAACGGCGATTATGGTGGACTGGCACACGTGTGGACTATTTCTTGTGGCACGGGGGAGGGATCAAATTCAATCTCAGCCGTTCATTTTATATGATCTTGAAATTAAATATTTTTTGTATCTTTTTGTAATATAAATTAATAAAAAAGACATTTTCTTTTTCTTTGATTTAATTCATTTTTACTTTGTCAAAATATAATAAATTTGGTCTATATATGGTAGACAACAAAAGAAGGAATATAAAAATTTGATTTTCATTAATATTTTACCATTAGTTATTTTATTAAGCACAATGAAAGATTTTAAACCAATGTGTATATTACTTATTTAGTATTTAATAAATAGTCATAAATAAAAAAGTACATGCAAATTACAATAATTAAATTTATTGTAGATAAATTTTTAAAATAATCAATTATGATTTCATTTTTGATAACTTCCGTGTGCGTGGCTGCTCCTCCGATACCTCGCCTAATCGGATCTGGTGTAGCCGCTACAAGATATTTCCTTTTTTTTAGTTTATTCAATTTTAGGGAAATTTTGTTGAATTTAAATATTTTTATTTGTTTAATTTATAAAATATCTTTTCTAATTTAATTATGTTAGATTTTTTTTGACTAAAATAACTTATAGAGTATATATTCTAAGAATTGAGTATTTGTTCTAATAAATTTGTTGGTTGAGTAATAATCGAAGAGTGAACCAACAAAACTCCGATAATCTCAAAATTACTTGAGCTATATAGTGATTAATTTTATAATGTTAGATTAGTTTCAACAAAACTTAATATTTGTAAAGTTAAAAATTTTATCTAAATTTAGTAAATTTCTAACTTTAGGATTTTTTTGCAAAAGTTATCTCAGAACAGAAAGCTCATACCTTCGCCTCTTAAAATTTAATAGACACCAAAAGCCTTAAGAAAAACAAAACTTAAATTTGAAATCACTTGCTTATAAAATTATCTTTTTACTTCTGGTTATGGAAATCTATATACTGATTGCTAATTACCACTTGTTGCTTCATCATTATTTAGCAACTTTACTACTAACCTGGCAAAGTTGAAGGGGAAGAAAATAAGAAAATAGAATTAGCCTGATATTGTTACAAAGAAAATAAGAAGTGCATGTTATAACCTTCTGTTAACCTTATGGTTTTATGACTAGTGGACATTATTAGAGAAGTTTAGTTACAAGAGTCATGTTGTTATTAGAGAAGTTTAGTTACAAGAGTCATGTTGTTGCAATAAGTCATGTTGTTACAAGGATTCTCCATGTCTCCTGCTGTTGCTAGACTCTATTGTTTATGATTGTGATAAGTTTCTTTATGTAGAATAGAACTGATCTTATTGTTGTACTTGTTAATATCTTCTCATATGTTGTACTTATCCTACTCCTTTGTAACTCTATATATAAAGTATTCTGATGAATGATATAGTGCTAACTTCTCAGCCATCATATATTTTCTTGTTTATGGTATCAAATCCAAATTGTCTAAAGATATTTAATACGATCCTATGGCCAACACTAGCCCAAAAATCTGGACAGTCGCCTACAACTGAAAATATCGGTGGATCTGTTATTCAACAAACCAAAACTACTATGCTCTCTCTCAATGGTGAGCAACTTGTTGCCATTAACTCTCACCAGCAAATACCCATAGCTCTCACAGCAAAAAATTATCCCTCATGGTGAAACCTCGTTGTTTCTTTATTCAAAGGTTATAACCTTTTTGGTTATCCAGATGGCTCAACTACTCCACCTCCACTAGGTGAAAATGGAATTTGGACGGACACTCATACTCACTGGTTCCGTCAAGACCAATTAATTTTATCTGCTTTACTTGGATCTCTCTCAACTGAAGTTATGCCTTTGGTGGCTGCTGCCAATACCTCAAATAAGGTATGGTCTATTTTATCTCATTTGTATGCGACTAAATCACGCACTAGGGTTCTTCAACTCAAGAAAGACCGGACACTGGAAACTATTGGCAACATGTCTGTTGCGGATTTCTTACAACATATAAAATCAAAAACTGATGAATTGGCAATCACTGACAAGCCCGTTTCAGATGATGATTTTACTTTATATGTTTTAACTGGACTTGGCGCAGCCTACAGGGAGATAGTTGTTCCAATTCGTGCTAGGGAACATTCCCTTTCTTTTGAGGAACTACATGATCTTCTTGTCTCTTATGAGGCCTCCATGAAGCGATATGAAGCTACAACGGCGAACTTGGTGCCAACTGTAAATAATACAATTCATTCTCCAGCAATGCGCACAAAAAATAACAATTCTCGGAATCATGATGTTTATACCAATCGCTCAAACAACAATCAAGGAGGTAATTATCGGGATAATCGTTTCAATAATTTTGGCAGAGGACGTGGGCGCAATAACTATCAGAATAGGAGTGTCTATCAAAACTCAAACAATCATAATCGACAAGCTATTGTTTGTCAATTTTGTGGAATTCAAGGCCATGTTGCTAAGCAATGCAACAAGGTTCAATTTACTGCAATTGTTGCAGTTACTCCACCTCGTTCCAATGATTCTACTCAATGGTTAATGGTATCTGGAGCTTCTCATAATCTCACTTCTGATCTCAACAACCTTTCCATTCATTCGGAGTATAATGGAACAGATGAAGTTCAAATTGCAGATGGTTCAGATTTGAATATATCTCACTTTGGAAGTACTACAATTTCCCATCCATCACGTAATTTTGTGTTATCTAATGTTCTCTGTGTTCCCTGTGCTCATCGCAATTTACTATATGTTCATGAGTTTACTAAGGAAAATAATTTTTTTGTTGAGTTTTATCCATGGAAATTTGTGGTGAAGGATCAGGAGTCCGGGGAGAAGTTACTTCAAGGTAAATGTGATCAAGGGATTTATCAACTTGGGCTTCCTGTTAAAGCTTCTTCAAGACCAGTTGCACATATGGGAGTGCGGGTATCTACTACTTGCTGGCATAATCGTTTAGTCCATCCAAACTCGAGTTTATGTTCTAGTATTATTCATAGTTTTCAGTTACCAATTTATTCAGATTCATCTAGAAAACATTTGTCATGCATTTCTTGTTATATTAATAAAAGCCAGCAATTGCCTTTCAGAGAAACTTCCCTTGTTAGTTCTTCCTGTTTAAAATTTATTTATGCGGATGTTTGGGGTCCAACTAGTGTGGTTTCTATTGATGGTTATCGATATTATTTACTTCTAGTGGATCATTATACAAAATATGTCTGGCTTTATCTGATGCATCAAAAGTCACAAGTTGCTGAAATTTTTCCCTTATTTCAAGTCTTGGTGGAGAAACAATTTGGCACTAAAATCAAAACAATTTACTTAGATAATGGTGGTGAATTTATGGCACTCAAACGACATTTATCTTCTCGTGGTAAAAGTTGGTATACTTCTGCACCTCACACTCCTCAACAAAATGACACTGTTGATAGGCGTCATAGACAAATTGTTGCAATGGAACATGCCTTACTTCATTATGCTTCTCTGCCTTGCCAGTTTTGGTCTTATGCTATGGAAACTGCTGCTTATCTTTACAACTGTCTTCCTTCTACAACATTACGAGGACATAGCCCATTTGAAATGATGTTCAAAAAGACCCCAAATTATGAGAAATTGCGTATTTTTGGGTGCTTGTGCTTTCCTTGGTTAAAACCATACTCAGAGCATAAGTTACACCCTCCATCTAGAGAGTGTCTCTTTCTTGGATATGCACCTAGTCAGAGTGCTTATCGTTGTTATGATTTAGTTAATAAACGTATGTTTATTTCTAGACATTGTGCATTTTGATAAGTTTTCTTTTCCTGGAAAGAATTTCTTCTTTAATGATGAGAGCCATTCGTTGGTTCGGGCACATGCTAGTGTTGATAATCTGATCTCTTCAGTTTTTATTAGTAAAGTCCCACACGACAAGGGGTCGCAAGAGAAGTCACCTATAACACCAACCTTCTGAAGGAATTTACGGATGAGCGGAAGCGTGATATAACAATTATTCCGTAAAAACCATGTATCGCACATATAGGAAAACATATAAATCAGAAAAAACAGAGGAATCGTAACCATGCCTTAAAATCGAAACTTTATAATATGGTTGCTAGTAGTTGCTCCTCAGTGTGTGAAGCACTCTACTAGTATCCACCAAGAATAATCGTCTTCGATGTAGCCTTTTATAAAACCAAGCTTTTATAAAAATGGAGTTTTTGGGAGAGAGAGAGAGGGAGAGAAAGAAGATGGAGGCTAGCTCTTCTTAGGGTTTTCAAAAAACCAAGTGTGTGTTTAGAATGAGCCATCTCATTCTATTTATAGGGCTCTCCTAGGGTTTTTCATAATATATCAATATATATATATATTAGCCCCACATTTTATCTTTATAAAATGCTTTAATAATAATTAAAACTATTTTAATCATTATTTCTTTTTCTAAACTATTTAGAAAATAATTCTCTCTCTCATTATTTCATCAAAGAAAATATTCTTTTATGGTGTGACCCTGTAGGTTCAATATTATGCCGGTAGTAGAAATAAATAATAATAAACTTTTATTAATTATTTACATGAATACTAAAATTCATTAAATATAATTAACTGATTAATTATATTTATTCTACATCGTGAGTGATGCTTCTCAACATATCGCGACTATCCGGATAATATGAATTCACTGCTTAGAATACCAAGAACATGTCAGTGACTAGTTACCGTACGATAAATTCCTTCTACCCTTACAATATCCCGATTAAATACAAGGCATGGATCTCGTGTCAGGCCTATCAAATTTAATCATATGATTTCTTATTCATAATGCAAAGTTCGTATTAATGTAAATTAGAAACTCCTTTCTAATTGCATACACTCCGGTCAGAGATTCTAGAACTCGCATACTAAGAATAACATAGGATATTCTCTTCCTATACTGGAATGGGTAGATCCTCTATTGACGTTAACTATCTCTATACACAAATCCCTATGCCCAGAATAGACCTAATGGATGTCCTTGAGACTAAGGACTAAACCAAAGCACAGTTCATTATATATAAGATAACTTTAACGATCTCAAGTCTAAGGACACTTATACAACTATCATTCAGTGAATAACTATTGACACGTGAGTAATCTCCATTAGTTGTTCAACTTATCGAGTCATGTTCAATGAACGTATTCCCTAATAAGCACCTACATACTAGCTATAGTGTCACCACACAAATGCCTATGAGAACAGACATCCTCCTGAAGGGAGCAAGCATAGTATGTACCAATCTTTGCGGATCCACTAACATCCGATTAGTTATCCTATGATCAGGAACTGTTTAAGTCTAGAGTTATCATCTTCTAGATCTCACTATTATAATCTCATTGTAATTCTAGAAGCTTTACTCTAAACTAAGGAGCATCTTATTTAATACACTTTAAATAGATAAAGCCCATAATAAAACCAAAATAAGTCTTTTATTAATTTCAATGAAATCAAATAGGAATACAAGAAAGTTCTTCCTAACTCATCATACATGATTGGATTTAGGACAAACACTTTCAATCTCCCACTTGAACTAAAGCCAATCACCCTGGTATCTAATACTCATCTTCTCTTTATGACGATCAAAGTGAATCTGAGACAATGACTTTGTGAGTGGGTCTGCTACGTTGTTATGTATGTCAACTCTCTCAATCTTGACATCTCCTCTTTCAATGATTTCCCTAATCAAATGAAAGCGTCGCAAAATATGTTTGGAATTTTTATGAGACCTAGGTTCCTTAGCTTGTGCTATTGCTGCGTTGTTATCAAAATACAACACAATAGGCTCTTCAATGCTAGGAACAACTCCCAACTCAGAAACAAATTTCCTCATCGAAACAGCTTCTTTTAAAGCCTCACTTGCAGCTATATATTCTGATTCCGCTGTGGAGTTAGCTGTTGTAGACTGTTTGGAACTCTTCCAACTAATCGCACCACCATTCAGAGTAAACACGTACCCTGACATGGATTTGCTATCATCACTTTCTGATTGAAAACTAGAGTCAGTATAACCCTCTATTTTCAACTCAGATCCACCACCAAAAATAAGAAAAATATCCTTAGTCCTTCGCAAGTACTTAAGGATGTTCTTCACTGCTTTCCAATGGTCTTCACCTGGATCGGACTGATATCTGCTCGTCACACTAATTGAATAAGCAACATCAGGCCTAGTACATAACATCGCGTACATGATAGATCCTATTGCTGAAGCATAAGGAATCTTACTCATACACTCTCTTTCCTCAGGTGTCTTAGGAGACATCTTTTCGGAAAGGGACACTCCATGGCTCATCGGTATGAGACCTCTTTTGGAGTTTTCCATGTTAAACCTTTTAAGCACTTTCTGGATGTATGTACCCTGGGTAAGACCTATCATTCTTCTAGATCTATCTCTATAGATCTTCATACCGAGAATGTAGGATGTTTCTTCCAAGTCCTTCATAGTGAAGTTCTTTGATAGCCACACTTTGACTGATTGCAGCATCGGTATATCATTTCCTATAAGAAGTATGTCATCCACATACAATACAAGAAATGTTACCGCGCTCCCACTAACCTTCTTGTAGACACATGGTTCATCTATGTTTTTGATAAAACCAAACTCTTTTATTGTCTCATCAAAACGGATGTTCCATCTACGAGAAGCTTGCTTTAAACCATATATGGTTCGCGACAGCTTACACACTAGGTGTTCATTTTCCTTGGAAAGAAAACCCTCTGGTTGTGTCATATACACTTCTTCTTCAAGTTTCCCATTGAGGAAGGCCGTTTTCACGTCCATTTGCCAGATCTCATAGTCGTAGTAAGCAGCAATCGCAAGCAAAATCCGAATTGATTTTAACAGGGCTACAGGCGAAAAAGTTTCATCAAAGTCAATCCCTTGCCTTTGTCTGAATCCTTTTGCCACGAGTCTGGCCTCATAGGTCTCCACCTGGCCATTTGCTCCAATCTTCCTTTTGTATACCCATTTGCACTCAATAGGCTTCACACCCTCAGGTGCTTCAACCAAAGTCCATACTTGGTTGGTATACATAGATTCCATTTGGGATTTCATGGCACTTTGCCATTTCTCTGAGTCAACACTACTCATAGCCTCATTATAGGTCATTGGGTCGTCATTATCAATGATTGACAACTCATTGTCATTCTCAATGACAAGGCCATAATGCCTCTCAGGTTGGCGAGATACTCTCCCTGACCTACGAATGGGCTGTTCCATAGAAGGTTGTTCAGTCTGAACAGGTGTTTCCACTTGAACCGTAGTAGTTTGTGCTTCTTGAACTTCATCAAGTTCAATTTTGCTCCCACTGTTTCCTTGGATAAACTGCTTTTCGAAGAAGGTAGCATGTCTGGAGACAAACACCCTACGATCGGTGTAAAAGTAATACCTAAAGTCTCTTTAGGATATCCCACAAAACTATATTTTACGGATTGAGATTCCAGCTTATCTGGGTCAACTTTCTTGACATAAGCTGGACATCCCCAAATCTTAACGTGTTTAAGACTCAGTTTCCTTTCTTTCCATATCTCATATGGAGTTTGAGGAATAGATTTGGAAGGCACCTTATTCAGTAAATATGTTGAGGTTTCCAATGCATAAGCCCACAGGAATACTGGAAGATTCGCATAGCTCATCATGAACCGAACCATGTCTAACAAAGTTCGATTTCTCCTTTCAGATACCTCATTCAACTGTGGAGTATATGGAGGAGTCCACTGGGAGACTATACCATTTTTTTGAGATAATCTAGAAACTCTCCATTCAAGTATTCACCACCTCGATTTGATCGAAGAGTTATAATACTATGTTTGGTTTGTTTCTCCACTTCATGCTTACATTCTTTGAACTTTCCAAAGGCTTCAGACTTGTGTTTCATCAAATACACATATCCGAATCTAGATCGATCATCTATGAAAGTAATGAAGTATGAAAATTCACACATGGCTTGCGTAGACATTGGTCCACATACATCTGTGTGTACCAATCCTAGCAAATCTGCAGCCCTCTCTCCATGTCCACTAAATGGAGATTTGGTCATTTTTCCCAATAGACAAGACTCGCATGTAGGATATGATTCAAAATCAAAGGGGTCAAGTAACCCTTCCTTATGCAATGTCCGTAGTCTATTTTCACTAATATGACCAAGTCTGCAGTGCCACAAAAAGGTGAGATTTTCATCATCCATTTTTCTTTTATGAGTTTGTTCAATTTGTAGTAAATTATGCTCTACGTCACATACATACATACCATTATTTAAAATACCACTTCAATAAAGAACATTATCTCTAAGAATTGAACATTTATTATTCTGAATAACAAACGAAAATCCAGCCAAGTCTAACATGGGAATAGAAATAATATTCCTCACAATCGACGGAACAAAATAACAATTATATAAAACAATAGTCTTGCCCGTAGACATATGTAAATGAAATGATCCTACAGCTTCAGCAGCAACTCTTGCTCCATTTCTCATCCGTAGAATCACCTCTTCTTCCTCAAGAGTCTTACTTCTCATTAGTCCCTGCAACGAATTGCAAATATGAGAACCACAGGCGGTATCTAATACCCAAGTAGAAATTTGATTAAATGACATATTCACTTCAATCATGAACATACCTGAAACAGAAGCGGTAGTCTCACTACCCTTCTTCTTCTTCAATTCTGCAAGGTAAACCTTGCAGTTCCTTTTCCAGTGCCCCACCTTTTTACAGTGGAAGCAAACAGCTTTGCTCTTGTGGTCTTCAGCTTTTGGTGGAACCGGATTTTTTTCACCTACTTTCTTCTTCTTGGAAGGGTTCTTCTTCCTTTTTTTAGGATTGGAACATTCACCAATTAGAAGAACAGAGCTCTTCTTAGAGGGAAAATTCGATTCCGCAGTCTTCAACATGTTGTGGAGTTCAGCCAGGCTGACATCCAACTTATTCATGTGAAAGTTCACAACAAACAGCGAAAACGAACCCGGAAGTGACAAAACCAAGTTGTCCAAGACGTTCAATCAAATTAATCATCTTAAGTACATGGTCATTCACAGATGATCCTTCAGACATCCTACAGCCGAACAACTCCTTCGATATCTGATATCGAGTTGTCCTCCCTGCCACATCATACAACTCTTGTAGATGCGCTAGGATAGTGTGATCATCCATATGCTCATGCTGCTTCTGTAGCTCAATGTTCATGGAAGCTAGCATGATACATTGAGCAACATTTGCATCATCAATCCATTTACGATATACAACATGTTCATCATTATGTGCATCGTTAGCAGGTTCAGCAGGCTTAGGTGAGTCAAGCACATATTCCAGCTTCTCAACCCTGAGAACAATTCTCAAGTTTCGAAGCCAGTCAGCAAAATTAGGACCAATCAACTTGTGAGCATCTAGTATACTCCGGAGTGATAGTGCAGAAGACATAACGTATATAGTAAATCTGTAAATGATAAACACGTAACAACACTTAGCAAATATTCAATTTCATTTCAAAACACTATATAAATCGGGTCTTTATTCATAAGTGGCTCCCACTAGTTTATCTAATTTATACAACCCCCTTAAGTGAAAATTTAAGCATTCATAATGCTAGTGGGAATAGGGATCCTACATTCCATCACACAACCTCGGCTGTAGCACGAAACGTCATATGATGTTAATAGGCAGACAACTCTTGTCAATTACATCTTATGTTATTCCCTAATAAAACTTTAGTCTCTTGAATAATTGAGTCACGGCTGTAGCACGACAGACTCAATATTCTAAGTCAAGTCTAACCCAACATTTCGTATTATTGAATCAGTCTCCAACGACCACGGCTGCAGCACATAACGACCTTTAGATTCTAATTCAATGTACACATCTCTATGTAATAGACAAGTATTTCTTATTTCGAAATCAAAGCCCTCGGCTGTAGCACGAAACGACAATGATTTAAAAATAAGAACTACTTTCTACCATGTTGGAAGGCTATGACCGATACAAGCTTGTTGTGTCATTGGCCAATTACTACTTGATATTATTTAATTATAGAGGGATTATATTATGTTACAATCATAATCATATAATAAAGAGATTCTTCCTTTATTAAATATTTCAAATCAATAATCGATAATCAGATGATTCCCAGATCGGGGGGAGCATTGTCAAGAGGCGTCACTTAATACCCCTGTCTTACAGATCAAAATTTGTGTTTGACAGAATCATCCTTTCTCTCAAAATTGAAAATTCATAGTTAATTACGTGTTTCATAAACACAAGAATCTCATGATTGTATTCATAATATTATTGTTAAGGCAAGAAACGATTCATATTCTAGATTTTCTAGAGCACGCCTTATTTTGATTTAAGTTCACCTAAATCTATCATCGCATGGTAAACATAGGCATATATCTCATATATAAAAATAAACAAGTAAGCATGCAAGTAATATCATGTCACACATTGATATAATGATGTATGGATTTATTATAGCATTTAAAAGCAATTAAAATAATTAAAACATGCTTTAAAATACTTTCGAGAATATAAACAGTTCAAAACTTTTATATAAAAAAATATTTGACCACTCCATTAGATCCGTCTCAGAAAAAAGAATCCAACGATATATTGCACGCCCAAAACGGAATTACGAAACTCCCAAAAAATTAAATTTAATGTGGAGAGACGGGCTGTAACGCATTACAGGAATGCGTTACAAGGGCTGTAACGCATTCCGGTAATGCGTTACAACCCTGTTAAGCCATTAACGGTTGTAACGCATTTCGTGAATGCGCAACAGTGTCTAACGCATTCCCGGAATGCGCGACAACCCCCTCCCCCCCGCGTGCGCGCGCTTCACGCGCCCAGGCCAACAATCGACCGTTTGCAGCAGTTTTTTTTTCTTTCTTCTGCGAACTGTCAGCTTGTCTGTCAGTTTTCTGCCGTTACACCCCTTCCCTTTACTTCATTATTAATAATAATAGTGTCATCATTTTAATTTTATTATTAGTAAATTAATTAACATGTAATTAGTAAATTAATAAAATCAAAATAATATAATTTCTTAAATCAGGAAGTAGCAGAAAATTATCAGATCAGCCAGGGGTACTAGTGCAAATTTTAATCATATATTTTTTTTTTGCTAAATAAATTTTAATCATATTTTTATTCACATGCATAACTATTTCATGAATTTTAATTAAAACAAATTTTAAAAATTCATAACAAATAATATACACATCACAAAATTATGAAAAAAATACCTAGATGATCTACAACACTTGTAGAACCCAGATCAGTAGTCAAGATCTTATGCAAAAATTATTTCGAATTAATTCATAATTAAATCTAAATAAACTTGCAAAAATCATAACAAATCCATACATGCATAAATAAATATGAATTTTTTTATATGAATCTCTATATGCAGAACCTAGCTTTGATACCAATGAAGGAATTTACGGATGAGCGGAAGCGTGATATAACAATTATTCCGTAAAAACCATGTATCGCACATATAGAAAAACGTATAAAAAAAATGGAGGAATCGTAACCATACCTTAATATCGAAGCTTTATAATATGGTTGCTAGCAGTTGCTCCTCAGTGTGTGAAGCACTCTACCGGTATCCACCAAGAATAATCCTCTTCGATGAAGCCTTTTATAAAACCAAACTTGTATAAAAATGAAGTTTTTGGGAGAGAGAGAGAGGAAGAAGATGGAGGCTAACTCTTCTTAGGGTTTTCATAAAACCAAGTGTGTGTTTAGAAAGAACCATCTCGTTCTATTTATAGGGCTCTCCTAGGGGTTTTCATAATATATCAATATATATATATATATATATTAGCCCCACGTTTTATCTTTATAAAATGCTTTAATAATAATTAAAACTATTTTAATCATTATTTCTTTTTCTAAACTATTTAGAAAATAATTCTCTCTCTCATTATTTCATCAAAGAAAATATTCTTTTATGGTGTGACCCTGTAGGTTCAATATTATGCCGGTAGTAGAAATAAGTAATAATAAACTTTTATTAATTATTTACATGAATACTAAAATTCACTAAATATAATTAACTGATTAATTATATTTATTCTACATCGTGAGTGATGCTTCTCAACATATCGCGACTATCCGGATAATATGAATTCACTGCTTAGAATACCAAAAACTTGTCAGTGACTAGTTACCGTACAATGAATTCCTTCTACCCTTACAATATCCCGATTAAATACAAGGCATGGATCTCGTGTCAAACCTATCAAATTTAATCATATGATTTCTTATTCATAATGCAAAGTTCATATTAATGCAAATTAGAAACTCCTTTCTAATTTCATACACTCTGGCCAGAGATTTCAGAACTCGCATACTAAGAATAACATAGGATATTCTCTTCCTATACTGGAAGGGGTAGATCCTCTATTGACATTAACTATCTCTATACACAAATCCCTATGCCCAGAATAGACCTAATGGATGTCCATGAGACTAAGAAGTAAACCAAAGTACAGTTTATTATATATAAGATAACTTTAACGATCTCAAGTCTAAGGACAGTTGTACAACTATCACTCAGTGAATAACTATTGACACGTGAGTAATCTCCATTAGTTGTTCAACTTATCGAGTTATATTCAGTGAAATTATTCCCTAATAAGCACCTACATACTAGCTATAGTGTCACCACACAAATGCCTATGAGAACAGACATCCTCCTGAAGGGAGCAAACATAGTATGTACCAATTTTTGCGGATCCACTAACATCCGATTAGTTATCCTATGATCAGGAACTGTTTAAGTCTAGAGT
Source organism: Apium graveolens (assembly GCF_009905375.1). Lineage (NCBI taxonomy): Eukaryota > Viridiplantae > Streptophyta > Magnoliopsida > Apiales > Apiaceae > Apium > Apium graveolens. The sequence goes on along the minus strand of NC_133654.1, from coordinate 9,629,413 downwards.
TATCGTCTTCTAGATCTCACTATTATAATCTCATTATAATTCTAGAAGCTTTACTCTAAACTAAGGAGCATCTTATTTAATACACTTTAAATAGATAAAACCCATAATAAAACCAAAATAAGTCTTTTATTAATTTCAATGAAATCAAATAGGAATACAAGAAAGTTCTTCCTAACTCATCATACATGATTGGATTTAGGACAAACACTTTCACCTTCAGCAGGTTACTTGAAATGAAATCACACCATCATCTCTAAATTATCGATGTTCCGATTCTTGGAAGCCTGACCAACCCTCTTTGCCACCTGATTCGAGCCAGACCTCTTCACAGCGTTCACTTGTGCAATCACATGTCCATCTCGCGGAATCATTTGATGATGTGTCCGTGGATAAAATTCAGCCCCTTACACATGTCAATACAGATATACCTCTTGATTGTGTACATTCTATGACTACTCGTTCGATGAATAATATTTACAAGCCAAAAATATACAAATCATATGCAGCAACGAAGCATCCGCTCCCTGATCTAGTCGAACCAACTTGTGTTTCTACAGCCATCCAAGATCCTAATTGGCGTATGGCTATGTCCGAAGAGTTTAATTCTTTACTCCGGCATGGTACTTGGGAGTTAGTTCCATCTTCTTTGGCTACAAATATTATCGGTTGTAAATGGGTATTTCGATTAAAGCGTAAACCTGATGGCTGAATTGACAAATATAAGTGGCGAAAGGATTTCATCAACGACCTGGTTTAGATTATATTGAGACTTTTAGTCCGGTTACGATTCGTTCAGTTCTAAGTATTGCTTTAATGTATAATTGGCAGATTCGTCAACTCGACGTGAGTAATGCATTTCTCCATGGTTCTTTATCTGAGGTAGTGTTTATGCACCAACCTCCTGGTTTTGTGGATTCGATGTATCCTTCAAATGTTTTTCGTTTGCGAAAAACAATTTATGGATTACGACAATCTTCCAGAGAGTGGCATATTGCTCTTCGTAATGCATTGATTGAGCTAGGATTTATTCAGTCCAAATCAGACACTGCGCTATTTTTATATCAACATGTTTCTGTTCACTTATTCCTTTTAGTCTATGTTGATGATATTTTATTTACTGGGAGTGATAACAAATTGATTGTCACTATCATTGCGAAATTGAGTGAATCTTTTGCTTTGAAAGATCTTGGCCAATTGTCCTATTTTTTGGGAATCGAAGTTATGCAATGCAAAGAAGGTTTGTTTCTTTCTCAACACAAGTACATTAGTGATATCTTGCATAAACATCACATGGAGGGTGCAAAATCATCGTCTACGCCTATGGCATCAGTTGGATGGAAAGGTCAGTCTACAGCTTCTCTTTGTGATGAGAAACTCTATCGTCAGCCTATTGGTGAATTGCAATATTTAGCCTTCACTAGACCTGACATTGCTTTTGCAGTTAGTCGTTTACCTCAGTTTGTGTCCAATTTAACAGAAGAACATTAGATTGCTGTCAAACGTGTGCTTCGATATTTAAAGGGAACTCTTGCTCATGGTTTGCTTCTTAAACGACAGCCTTCAAATGTGCTAAGTGCATATTCAGATGCCGATTGAGCAGAAAATCCAACTGATAGGTCTTCTACATCAGCGTTTATTATTTTCTTGGGGGATAATCCTATATCTTGGAGTTCGAGAAAGCAACGGGCAGTTGCACGATCATCAACTGAGGCTGAGTACAGGTCTTTGGCTACAACAACTTCAGAGGTTAGATGGATTCAAAATCTTTTTCATGAACTACGTCTTTCTCTGCATGCTCCACCAGTCTTGTATTGTGATAATATAGGAGCTACTCATTTTTCTTTGCATCCGGTTATGCATTCTCGTATGAATCATATTTCTATCGACGTTCATTTTATGCGTGATATTGTGGTCAAGGGTCTTATCTTGGTTTCTCATATCAGTACTAAAGACCAGCTTGCTGACTTGCTCACCAAAGCCTTACATCGAACTCGGTTTTAGCTTTTGAGATCCAAAATAGCCATTGCTGATGGCACGGCCATTTTGAGGCGGCGTATTAGAGAAGTTTAGTTACAAGAGTCCTGCTGTTGCAATGAGTCCTACTGTTACAAGGATTCTCCGTGTCTCCTGCTGTTGCTAGACTCTATTGTTTATGATTGTGATAAGTTTCCTTATGTAGAATAAAACTGATCCTATTGTTTTACTTGTTAATATCTTCTCATATATTGTACTTATCCTACTCCTTTGTAACTCTATATATAGAGCATTCTGATCAATGATATAGTGCTAACTTCTCAGCCATCATATATTTTCTTGTTTAGACATCTCATTCATCCCATGCTTATAAGTTATGATCATAAAATGTAATTCCAGTGAGACTATCTTCACAAAACAATGTATGTGTTATCGAATTCACCAAGTACCTATTCTTTCTATTGTGAGTCTTGTGCAATAATTACGACAATATTGACCACTAAAAAGCATCAAGTACTTGCATCAAACAGCTTTTCGCAGTCTTTCCATGAAACTCGACCAGGAAAAGCATCAAGTACTTTAATTAACTATGATCATTGATCAGTAAGAAGTTAGAGGACATTTACAGAGAGTTTCATCCAGAGCAGCTACACCTTTATTAGTTTTGTTGGCTGAATCAGCAAGGTAATTGCATGCTACTGCTTAGCTGAGCAGATCTGTGTCTTTAGGTAATGTTACTTGGAAGACAGAATCGCGTCAACAGAATTCAAGTACCTTTTAAGTATTACATCAGCAACAACTTGTCTTACAGAATGTTACTCTCTTATTTACTTGTGAGCTATAATGTTTAGTTGTTCTCTTGCTAAATGTACCTTGTTATCATTTACTTGTTTTCTCTAATTAGGGGATGAAACATTGATCATGGCAGCAAGTTGGATGCCTTACAATGTTCAAGCAATTTTAATCAGCATTTTGTACAAGGTCCTAGCTAGATTTTCATGGTCTGAGAAGAGCAGTTACCGCGGTTTATTCAGCATATTGCATGGTTGCTCTATGTTTAAGCTACAATTCCACATTGAGACATGCTTAGGTAGTTCTGGACTATTCCTTGCTGTATAATTTAATAACTCTGCTATGTGAACAAGTTACAAACTTTATCAAGCCATTACTTTTTAGATGAGATTGCAGGAGAAAGTAAAACAAATGATTTTGTGTCATTTGTTCTAGAGATTCTTGCCTACAACCCTCAACTCCATCTCTGGGTGCAAATAACAAGCATAAATAAGGAATCCCTGCAAGTTTTCTATCCAAAAATCGCCTGACCAAGCTTCACTGTCGAATATCTTGATGGATGAGATGATGAATACGAATTAGGGTCATTATCGATCCAGTGCTTACTGCTTACCATCCAACGCAAATGCTTTTGCATCTGTTCTGAAGGATTCTCTTTCCAACTAGTAAGAAAAAACACTGAAGGTCTGGTATTTGCAGCACATGATACTTGAATATGCTTCCAGTTCCTATATGAAAATACCATACCTTTCTAGAGATTTTATAAGCACAAACCAAACAAATAACATAACTAATGAATGCTTGAAGATATGATCAATGTTAGCTGCCAAAAACATGATGCCTAATGACTTCTGATCTTTTTCAGATGAGGTTGTAGTATGAGAAAGGCATAGTATTTAGCAAAACAAGAAAGGACAATGGATATTATTGCAAGAACAAGTTGTTCTTGCACCTATGGCTATTTGGGCATATAATATCGGCCATCATCATGTAATTTTGGTAAATAGGTTCAGGCATTAAGATTGTTAACTTGACAACATACATAACAGCTTCTTCACGACTTGCCTCATAGCCACAACTCTGCAGTTATTAGAATTAAGTACTGTTTGATTTCTTTAACCTGATCTTATTTTAAAAATTGAAACTTTAATATCGGTAGTGTTAATGAGTATAAGATCATGTTCGGACCTTTCAATGGTTACTTAACATGGTATCAGAACTCGGTTTAGGGAGGGATTCAGGTTTGAGTCCTCCCACCCCCATTATTTAATTTAAATATTTATTGTTGGTATTGATATTGATATTAGTTGTATTTGTTGTTGTCAATCATATCGAAAAGTATTGTACGATGGGAAATAGAGAAAAGGCTAAAGTAAGGCATGAATAATCCTGTTGTTAGTTTAATAAGATGAATTCAACATACAGACCATCATGCTGAACCTGGTTATATTGTGCTAATCTGTTAGAGTCGCGTGAGGCCATGCCTCCTTTATGTTGGCCCAATGCCTTTGATAGGCATTGCAGGATTCGTAATCAAGCAGAAACATGAGGTCCATACGAGTATAAGACATTCTTTACTTGAATCAGTAGACTGTTCTTTGTCTGACATATTCGAACTTCATGCCTTCAATTGGCAGGCGTGTTCAACTAGTTGTTCTCAGAGGAGCAGAGATTAGATGTTTGGATGTAAGCTAAGCCATTTTAACTGTTGATCAGCATTAGACAGTGAATGTTGTCTGGCAAAATGAGGTGACTATTGAAGGCTGCAATAACCGAAACTACTTGTATAAAGACAGATTTCTGGACAATGAGCATAAAGATTCACAATTGTTATATCATCGATCAAGTGGTGGGACTAATCTTTTCTTATTTGATTTGCAGTAGATTAAATGATAGACCAGCCAAATTGCCAAAAAGATGAAATGTCAAAAGAGGCAACTGGGCTGGGATTTGCATGGCTGCTCATCAAATTTGTTGCTATTGGCCATTGGCTTCACCACTTATCAGTTGACTTCTATACATGATGGGCAAGGCAGCTATCATCACTCTGTATTACAGACCTTAACATCAATAAGGTCATCAATGCTACCCTAAATCCTGCCTATGCACATCAGTCTTTCCACTGAAAAAAGTGTAACCATTCTTATGTCGTGCCAATTATGCTGATACGGGAATTTTGTACAATGATATATCTGCTCTAAGGGGCCGAGAAATTTGTGCCCCAACATATTTTTCTTAAGACCTACCAATATAGTTGGCGGTGATTGCATCAAATCGAGAACCGACCATCACACGAGATTTGATGCGAGAGATTTGTGTACTTAACTACATTTTTTACTGGATCACATATACTACTATGTATGTGTCTGCTTTCAAGCTGCTCCTGCCTATAAGGATTGTAGGCATAATTCCAAAACTAATGCACATCAGACACCTTAAATAAAGTTTAAATAAACACAAGAATACAATCAATTACACAAATATAGAAAGCTGTAAAGTAAACAAAAAAAGGCAAGCAGCCAATGCATGAAGCTTGAGACCTCAAATGGCTACTTTAATTTACTACACAACACGTCACACAACTGCCCGTGAGCTGTGACACAATCGATCCATCCCAGGCATGCCCCCTCTCCTTTTCATTGGAAACATACAATTATAATGCCCTTTTCCGATTACTCTATCGGTCTCAATTTTTCTGTCTTATCTCATTTTTGTTATCAAATTGATCCAACTAAAAATTTGAGGTAGCACATTATCCAAAACATTTATAAAAAGTTATATCATTAAAAAAATGTTTAATCTGCTTAAATATTTTTTTTTAATTTTTCAAAATAATGAAATAATAAGTTTTTATTTACGGTCAAAATTCAGTTAATTTAACCATAAAAAATCAAATAAGACAGAAAGAGACGGATGGATTATAATTTAAAATTTTTACAATAAATATTTTATACTCCCTCTGTTATTCAGAATGTCCTATTTAATTCTTTACAATTCAGAACTTGGTAATTCTTAGGTCTTGTGTATTTCTTCCTAAATTTTAATTATCATATATCGAAATGTCCTATTTAATTCTTTAAAATTCAGAACTTGTTAATTCCCAAACCTAGTATATTTTGATATAACTCATTTATGTAATTTGAAATTCTTTGAATTCGAAATAAATTACAAAGGTTCATCATGATCACCATAACTACAAAACTATTTAATATAAAAATATCAATTATTTATCAAATTAACTATGTAATTTGTAGTTGCATTGCAATAAATCAAACATAAATACTAGAATTACCTTAAAATTTGTAGCTATAACTTAATTTTGGGAAAGTCTAAATTCTTTGTGCATCTACATGGCTGATGAAACAAACGAGATATTAGTAATTTCAGAACTTAAATGAACTTGTTTAATTCAAAAATTAACAATAAAAGTGGAGGGATCAAGAAAATAATATATTTTTTTAATGGTCTATTAAAAATTTGAAGAACCAGAAATGAGTATATTATAGAAACTCATCGCACAGTCCACAAGTCCAAGGCTGTACATTAAAATATACCCATTGCCCCCATTATTCATCCCTGATCCCACCACACCCCCATAAGGTCTGCTGATTCATCCCCTCAAATAATTACATTTAAATAATTAAAATTTTTAAAATGTCATTTTCATCCACTCAAAAGAAAATATAAAAAAGTGTCCAAAGTCCCCATCCATTTCACCCCTCAATAATTTACTCCACAAAAAAAGTTACATTTTTACTTTTCTAAATTACAACAAATTAAATTATAAGCTGGCAGGAAAATCAAACATATAATATACCATTCAGAGCTCGGTTTTTGGAGGTGAAATAAATTGAACATATAATGTACCTACCAAAGCTCCGGTCCTGGAGTGTACGGGGTTAATTCTTTGATAATTAGGGCTGTAATTCGAGTTGGATGGCTCGCGAGCTCAACTGACTCGAACTCGTTTGAGTAGACTCGACTCAATTTGTTTATTTAAATGGTTCGAGTTCGAACAGAAGTTTCTGCTTGTTTAATTACTCGAGCCGGCTCGACTAGACTCATAAAATTAAACGAGCCGAGTTTGTTTGTCTAGAGGTTTAGGCTGGATTAAGTATAAAATTAAATGAGCCGGCTCAACCAGACTCGTGAAATTAAACGAGTTGAGTTCGGACAGACGGTTAGACTCGATTAATTAAACAAGCCGTGTTCGGCTCAAAACTCGGTTCATTCAGTCCGAATTACCACCTTGGTCCGGAAAATATCCAAAGTATCCCAATACTGTATTCATAATTTTTATCTTCCCTATATATTCCTAATTTCTTCTCACATCTATATCAGAGAACATGAATCCGATGGCTTAAAAATTATTGACCCACCATCACAAATTCACAACCATTAACTTCCAAAAAAAATCAAAAAAACATTAATTTCCCAAACTACCCTTTACTTCATTTTCCACTCTTCTTCCTCCTATCTATCCTCTTCCATCACTTTGGTCTAAACACATTGTACTTGTATTAACTTCCGTCAAAAACATGTAAGCTCAAGATTTTTCAAACATAATCAGCCAAACACGTGCTTATTCTCCTTGAAACATCTCGTACAACGCTACGACAACTTTAAATTTTCGTATCCGTTGGTCAACTACCTTTACATTAGTTACTTCCGTCACAAGACAACCATACACGTAGACGAACCGAGCTATTCACGAACAAATAACCATACTGGTGTAAACGAACCGAGCTGTTCACGAAAAAATATTTGTGCGGAGAAAAACTGACTAGTGTTATAGAGCTGGTGTGATCATTTTAATATGGAGGTGTTGAAAAAATCTGAAATTTCTCGTGGCTCGAATATGATGGCATCTACGTCGAATTTGAGCAACGGTTTTTTAAGTATATGCCCATCATCGTCGAAAGGCGATTATTACGAGGAATCATCGCCGAAGATTGTAGCTGGTGATGAAGGCTACGTGTTTGAAGATGTTCCACATTTTTTGGATTACATTCCTAAAGCTAGTGTATGTTTTTATTGTTCTTACATTTATGCTTATTTGATTAATATCTCTTTTGGATTGCTTAAGTAAAAAAATTTTGTTTTATTTTTTTTGATTTTGTTTAATCTGTTGTTTATGATAATAAGCACTTTGATTATGTATAGTTTTATTGAACACATAGGTGAAAGGAGAGTAAAGATTAAATAGATAATACAGCAGCTTCTGCGAGTTTCGTAGTTAATTATTATTAGATGTTAATCTAGTAAAAAATTTAGTTAAGAAGCAGGGGAAATCGAAAGATTAATGAATTCTACTCGCTGTCTTTGCGTAATTTTCATATAGATTGAAAATTTTAATCTTGTATCAAGGTAGCTAGTTAGTTTGTGGCAAGTTTTGAAGCTTGAAATCAAGTTGCAAGTTATAAATGTTACTACCATTGAACTATATAAGTTTATGAATTAGGATGCTAAGCTTTATATTATTTGAGTGAATTATGTTAAAACTATCCTGATTTGATCTCTATGATGTTTATCACAGACTTACAGGAATCCGTTACAGGACAATCCTGCGTATGCTGTTGTAAAGTAAGATGATTCGTGTGCTATTTTATTTGCGGTTATTTTTTTCTTAATTATGATCTTTAGCCTTTGTTCAACATTTACTTGTAAATTGATTTGAAGTAGCTGATAACATTTTTCCAGGCAGTACTTCGTCGATCCTAATGATACTGTTGCTCAAAAGGTAAGGGTTACTCTTCAGCGGTTATTGTCATGTTTGGGTTGTCAAAGTTTCTAGTGACCGTCTAAGAGAACGAATTTACAAACGTTGTTGTAAAATACTACCAATCTACATGTTTCATGAGAGTGTTAGTCAATTTTGTTTTGCAGGTTGTTGTTCACAAGAATAGTCCAAGAGGGATACATTTCCGACGTGCTGGACCCAGTCAAAGGGTAAGCTCTCAATAGTCTACAATTGACATGTAAAAGGTCGAGGTCCTTATGATTGACATACTCCAATGTTGCTGAATGTTTTCTTCAGGTGTACTTTGAATCTGATGATGTTCACGCATGCATTGTGACATGTGGAGGTTTGTGCCCTGGTCTCAACACAGTAATCAGGGAGATAGTATGCGGCTTGTGTCATATGTATGGAGTAAAGAGAGTAGTTGGCATAGATGTAAGTCAATTTTTGTTAGAGTTACTATTTAGAGCTTGCCAATGGCTAAACTCAAGCTATATAGAATTGCCTTTAAATTCACTAATCATCTAAAACAGTGGCCTTCCCTTGTGGCCTAGTGTTGCAATGTCAATGCAGTAATAGAAATCTGATGTATTCCGAATGATTAATCCATGTCAAACAGGCACTTTAGGATATTGTCTTTTTCTAATAGGGAAACAACTAACAACAATCACTAGCATTTGATTGACAGTTGAATATCAAACACGAATTTGTCGTTATCTTTAATAGAACCAAAAAAAAAGTAGAATTACAAGATACCAGGGCAAGGATAGAGAAATTCCGTTTGTTATTATTTCTATTATCTGCTCTTTGAATTTTAGTCAAAATGCCCTTAAACGCTTGAAATTATGATGCTTATCCTTTGTTATTACTCCTGTCAATGATAACTCTGTGTTGTGTCACTAAATTAGGCACCTACCTATTCTGCTTCTTTGTTTACTAACTGTGCAACACAATGAATTTATCTGGTGGCATTTCAAATCTAAAACATTTGGTGGCTCTGTAGGGAGGATACAGAGGTTTCTACTCCAGAAACACTATTCCTTTGAACCCTAAGGTTGTCAACAATATACATAAACGGGGTGGAACCATAATTGGGACATCACGTGGTGGTCATGATACTAAGAAAATAGTCGACTGCATTCAGGATCGAGGAATTAATCAGGTTTGCACAAAAGATCGCCCAAATCAGGGTATAGGTTTCTTTTTGTTAGTTTAAACTAGGTTTAATCCTATTTAATTTGATAAACATCTGTGCACCAGGTTTATATTATTGGAGGAGATGGAACACAAAAAGGGGCAGCGGTGATTTTTGAGGTAAATTGATTAAGTGAAGTTTATTTTTCGCTGTTGTCATTTTTGTAGCAATCCATGAATCAATACTATTTACAAGTTGGGATAAACAGAGACTACTGTCCTTAGAAACTTACAGATTATTAGTAAGACTTTTGCTCCCTCTAACTTGCAGGAAATTAGAAGGCGTGGTCTCAAAGTTGCAGTTGCTGGAATTCCAAAAACCATTGATAATGACATTCCGGTATTTCCTTGAACCAAAATTTGATCCGGATTCTTGCTTGCTATGATTCTAGCGGTTTCTGTAATAACTGAGACTAATTTATCCTATACAAAATTTCAGTAGGTGATACTATTCTTTGCTACACAGGTTATTGATAAATCCTTTGGCTTTGATAGTGCTGTCGAGGAAGCTCAACGAGCTATAAATGCAGCTCATGTTGAAGCTGAAAGTACTGAGAATGGTATCGGGCTAGTAAAGTTGATGGGTCGCAACAGCGGTAGGAATCACTCAACTACTTATTCAGTTCATGGTTATCTGACTTAAGATTATATGGCCGTATCTCGTATTATAGAATTAGTGCTCTCTCATTTGTTTCTCTTTACTCTCATGTTATGACGATATATATTTTCTGGTTTATCTATCTCCTGTCATATCTTTGATCAATTGTACCTGACACTGACAAAAGATTACTTGAATGGCATCATGGCATGCAGGGTTTATTGCAATGTATGCTACTCTTGCTAGCAGGGACGTTGACTGTTGTTTGATCCCAGAGTCACCGTTTTATCTTGAAGGAAAGGGTGGGCTGTTTGAATATATAGAAAAACGGCTCAAAGAAAATGGGCATATGGTTATTGTCGTAGCTGAAGGTGCAGGACAAGAACTCCTTTCTGGAAGTTCAAAATCTACTGACCAGCGGGATGCTTCTGGAAACAACCTTCTACAAGATGTTGGAATTTGGCTCTCTCATAAGATCAAGGTATGCATTCCAACACCAATTTGTTTATATATATATGTCAAAGTCTTTTCTGTGCAGGTGAATTCGTTGAGCATAAATGGTGAATTGGTTGAGCATAAATGTCGTAGCATTTATGCTACGACATTTATGCAAATATTTTGCTGTAGCATCATTATTCCCTTTCTATTGAACAAATATAGACTCAAATATTTAATATCCTTATTCTCCATTGATAGATTGGACTGCATGTTGTAATTCTACTTCATTAGATATTTGTGTTCTGTTACATACATATGAACAAGATCTGAACATCTGCTCTGGTCATGAGAGTGGAGTTGTGAAGTTGTCTGCTCTGGTAATCATGAATTAAGATAAAGTAATTGTTGTAAATCTCAGGATCACTTTGCCAAACAAAAGAAGATTGGACAGCAAAAGATGACCATCAATCTCAAATACATAGGTTGGTGCTATATTCAAACATCTTAAAACATTGAGGAACACTATAAATGATAGATCTTCCTATGTGATGCACTTTGTTGTGTGGCAGATCCAACTTACATGATCCGGGCTATTCCTGGCAATGCATCTGACAATGTGTATTGCACGCTTCTTGCCCAAAGTGCTGTTCATGGAGCAATGGCTGGTCACACAGGCTTTACAGTTGCATCTGTCAATGGCAGACATGCTTACATACCCTTCCATGTAAGTTAGCGCTTTAATACATCAGAATTACTCTGAATAAATTCCCAAGTGGCTTTAAAATTCCGGTGCCTAAGAAAAGACTAATTGTTGAGTTTTATTTTGCAGTGCATCACGGAGAAACAGAACAAGGTTGTAATAACAGATAGGATGTGGGCTAGGCTCCTTTCATCGACACATCAACCAAGCTTTTTATCGCAAACAGATGTTGCAAAAAACATAGATAAATAACCATAATTAGACGATGATAGTGTAGATAAGTTGGTCAATAAGGAATGGGCATGTACTAGCCAACCATTTTGGTTGCTTTGCAGCATTCAGCTCTGCAGACAACTAATTAATTCCTTCACATTCTTATTATTTCCATTCAAATTTTATGCGGAAAGGCCACTCGCATGGCAAATCTTTGTATCCTGAGGTGTTGTATATTGTAATGTAATGACTCAAAGTTCAATAAGAAAATATATGTGAAGTTGAGCAGAAGTTAGTAATGTCTATATTATATAACAAGATTATGTCAATAGAGGAACAAAATAGTTACTTGCTCCAGCAAGGAAAAGTTACATATGTGTGACCTGTCAAACCTTTACATGCTTAAACCAAAATGTTTCAGCAAGAATGTATGATAAGAAAACTTCAGGAATTTGGAAATTTCCTATTTGACAAGTTAAAGTAGTGCCACGTCATTTTCTCGAGACTACACTGAAAGAAAGAGCAATTGAACAACCTTTGTCATCGAGAAGGGTGACACTAGCACCGGGCTAAACCTCAGACCTCGGACCTCAGAATCTGGATCTTTAGGTTCACTGTAATGTATGTTTGTATTCCCCCGAATTCAGGTAGGTTTTGGTGGTGCAAGCAGCATGTTGTGGGATGGAGGCAAGGCCATGAGGATGTCAGATGTGCATGTAGTAGTAGACACTGTCTGTGTGTCTCTTATAAAGAAAATTAGGCTTTATTGGATGCAAGAAGTGAAGAGGTAAGACTTTAGTCATATCCTTTTATCCAAACAGGTACAGAGTATATTAGGGTACCCATGGAAAACGAAATACAAATTGTGGTCATGGCATAAGCGTATGCTCTCCAGGGCTGATCACTCTGACTCATAGCATGGAACTCAGCGATAAAAGTTGAAACTGTGCTCAGGCATCCCATCAGTCCCAACTGCAAACCTGATGCTACTGTATCGAAGTCCTGGGTTTTTACCTGTGAGGCAACCAAAAATAATTAGAATCACTTACTGTACTCCCTTGCGTAATCCTATCATAAATTGAAATAATACAGTAGTAAAAGAGCAAAAAGGATTCCTTGTAAAAAAATTTAGGGAAATCAATGCAATGGATAGACTACACTACATAGACAGTGCAGTGAACGAAATCTCACCACTTTTTTAAGTACTGCAAGAACTGCCATGATACAAGCTGCAGACACATTTGCGATCAACGTACCAAATGGAACCCACTTTAAGGAGCCATTTTTCCCTAGTCCCCTCCCATTAAGCCTTGCCAAAAACCATCTCGTCCACACACCGAAAGGTCCAACCATGCAAGCCAACCACAGTTGAGCTGCACTGTTGCCACTACTAAATTCTTTTTTCTCAAAAACCCCACTTAGACACCATAAGAGGGCCAGTACAAGTACAAACATTATCAAAGCCACCGCATGAAATTTGTAGTTATCCACAATCGAATTAGATTTAGAACTTGAGTTTCCCCCTTTGGAACGTGCGGCTAATCTCTGGAGCATCCATTTGAATCCTTTAGCAGTCTGTATTCCAAATATTATAGAATATGCAACCAGAAACAGTCCTGCGAACTAACACAAGTCAGGAAGTTCATCTTGAAAAGTGAAGCAGAGATTAGTAATAATAAAGCCATAATAATGAGACGAGTTGAAAGGAATCCAATAATATACCTATAAAATAGCCAAGCACAGCAAAAACCCATTGACCTTCAACACTGAGGTCAAGCATTTTCTGATTCCAACCACTGAATGTTGTTACACTTCCCAAGTAACCAGTTGTTAATCCAATAGCTAATTGATCCGAGACTTTGGATATGCTGGATTTGAAAACAACACCAAACCAACCCATCAAGAATGAACCAACCTGCAGGAATAGGCATATATTAAGTCATATCTACGAATTATATATAAATAGATTGCATAATTGAAGTAAAATTTTAAAATTATTAGGTTGGGATCCAACCATTACCAAGTACCACTCTACTACACGAAGACCACACATGAGTTGTAAATGCATGTGCATAGGCTGAAAAGATCTACCTCTTCTTTAAATGCAGACTTAATAATTTTTAGAAATTGTATTACTTAAATTTTGTCAAGCTTCACCTATAGATGACAATTAAGGGCATGTTGAGACAATAGATGAAGCTTCACCTATACTCACTCTGAAGTTGCATTGCATCTATCAAGTCTAAATTTTAATCAGAAATTAGTCTTTGAATCACTTGTCATAAGCTACTTGTGAAATTTATCCTACCTGCTAGTTTTGAAATTTGTAACGTAATTTGATATACAAGCAATGTTCTGATGTGAATTTGTGGGTGTATCTCCGTAATTATATAATTTTGTGTGTGCACGAGAGGGTCAGTGGGTGTGAGTTTGTGGGAGGAGAGGGCGAGAGAGAGGGAGGGAGGGAGGGAGGGAGAAAGAGACCATATTAGATGGAAGGTCGAGGTACATATAGCTTTGGTCACTTGTGGCACCAACAACACCAGGGCCAAAGAGTTTCTGCAATAGATACCTTGTTAAAACCTACAAATATTAGAGAAGAAGGTCAGTTTTCACAAACTACATTCTAGATGTCAGAAAAATATAAGAAAATAAAAATCAGCGCATCAAAAAGAACAGTATGCAGCTATTTTATACAAGAATTCATGAGAGTCAAAGCTAATTATAAGAACATAACGCAGAAAGTTGCAAATTCCAGGAAAAAAAGAAGCAGCATTGATGGCTACAATCCAGATGAAAACTAAAGATACAAGATTAACAGTTTAACACTTATCACAATCCAGATGAAAACTAAAGATACAAGATTAACAGTTTAACACTTATAATAAAAATATAATCCTTGTTCTTATTAACCTCAAAGACATGTGTGGCTTAGTGGTATTACCCCAAGGATTCCCCAAACAGCAAGGTGAACAAGGCAAGAAATATACTGCAATAACCATGGGATCTCCGGTTTAGTTTCCTGCAGATGAAGACAAGTCAGAACTCGGGATATGAGTATATAGAAATCATTCATTTTCACGATCGAAAATTGTGATTGAATAGCATTCCATTCATCTTTTTTACACCAATATTTTTCGACGCTAAAGATCTGGCAATAGCCTGCACAGAACAATGATCAAACGGAAGTTCGGATTAAAACTTAACTTACTTGCTCTTTGTTGCCATTGTGCACCACGGCTTCCTCTTGGACAGGAACAACAAAATTATCATCAGGGACATTGTCATTAAAAAAGTGGATTCTACCACTCCCACTGTAACGCTTGCTTGGAAGTGCTCGATCGCCTATATCACCTGCCTCTGACACAGACTCGCTATCTATATCATTACCTAATTGAGAGAGAGAACGCCTCCTAAAAGAAGAACCTGATCTGTTTGATAGATCAAAACATTCAGTCTGACTGAGTTGAGAGTCTTTCATCGCACAATCCATAAATTTTGTTCAAGAGCAGGTGAAGTTTAATTCCAGGAAACTATGATGCTAATAAAATGGACTAGATAATATAAAAACCAGGATGATGTAATTGCTGTGAAGCTGCTCCACTCTAAACAATTAATACGTCAAATAAATGCTGCCATCAAATATGCCAGGCAAGAATCAAGATGATTGTTTTAATATTGTCTTATTATAATACTATACTATAATATTATACCGAGTTCTTTTAGAAGATTCATTGTAAAGTTAACAGACTTTAAAAAGTTTCTCCTACCTAATATTCAAACATGAAAACCAAATTGGCCACCATGGTAGATATATTACATGTGCAACACAATGATAAAAACAGCCTATTTGCTCTCTGGAGCGGAGTTAAGGTCCACGTACATTTTACTTTCCCCACACCCTACTTCCGAAAATGGAGTTAAGGTCTACATACACTGTATTCTTCTCGCGCCCTACTTTTGAGTGGGACACAACGGTAGATAGTTTGTTCACATGCACAACCCTATCTATGCACATTCACATGATGAATAAATTTGAGTCAACTCCTAGACATGTAGCATATACAAACGAAGGGTAAACATTAATATATGCCTGCAAACAGTAGTTTAAACTTTATTTTAAGTTCTAATTCACAACTTAAACAAGTCAAAAATGACAGGTACATCAGACACAAGGGTTTGCCAAAATTAATGGACCCCAGAAATTACATCACTGATGACTTCTGTAATTAAACAAACATACTTAGTATTAACCTAATACTAAGTATTAAACTAATTGTGCTTTCAAGAATAATAATGAAACAGTTAAAAAGTATCTAGCTTTTCATATCATAAACTCATAAAAAATGAAACTCAAACTTCATGCAAACTGAAAAACATGAAAAACATGAAAACAAGAACAACAATAAACTAAACATCCACATGAAGATCCATGTATGCCCCATGTGGCCATGTATCATGCAAGAATCAAGATCAATAGTTCAGATACCAGAATAATGATTTACATACAGATACATAAAATCTTAAACAGAAACTCAAAATATCATATTCAAGATTATGGTATGAATCAAATAACCAACCAAGTAGGTTTAATAATACCTTGTTGGAGATTGGGCTTGAAAGACCATGCTTCCATCTATCTCCATAGCACGGTAAATATATAAATATATATAATATTATAATATGAAACTGATGATTTCTATATATATCGATGGGAGAGAAATAAAGGTTATCTTTTTATAAATCTCGTGTTCAGTTTTAGTTTGTGTTTCGAGGGTAACCACATAAAATAGTTGTTAAAGGAACAAAAAAGAGAAGGATTCTTTTCTCAGTTGTCCCGTGATGATATTGACTGAAAAAATGTTTTAATTTTTTCATAAAATGATTAGAAATAAGCTTATCATATATATTTTCAAAAAATATATTAACTATTATAATATTAATCGGTACACGCTTTTAATGGATATCGAACTAGACATTACATATCGAGACACAATAAAACAACCTACGAGTTCATTGTTGGGATTTTTTTAAGTATGCAAATTAGGGGAATCAAGCTGGTTTCCAAATTTTCGTATTAAACTACTCCCTCTGTTTTTTTATTTGTCGTTTTGACTTTTGCACACATTTCAATATACTTTGACCGGCTAGTTAAAATTATCATTTATAAAATTTTATTTTTGTAAATAAAAACAGATAACTTAAATTTTTAATTCACAAAAAGAAAATTTTTAAAATCATATTTCTAACTAGCCGGTCAAACCATATTAAAATACGTGTAAAAGTCAAAGCGACAAATAAAAAAACAGAGGGAGTATCTCTGATCGTTACTCTATTTTAAAATAACTTTATTTTAAAATTTTCATCTTTTTTACTTCAAATTACTGTTTTTCTCCAACCATTCCTTCAAATTTTATTTCAAACCCAATATATATACATATAAAACTATACATACACATAGGGACGGAGCGAGAAACCTGAGTATGGGGTGGCGTAATTTTTTTTGAAATAACTAATATATATTTTTAATTTATAATATATTAAATAAATTTATAAATATTATTTTTAATAATTCCAATGTACAAATTATACTTGAATTCGTTTATTTAAATTTATAACTATCGTAAATATTATTGATATTGGTACTAAATTCATAAAATTTATATATTTTTGAGGGTGCGAAAATTGAAAATAATTTTTTTCTCTACTAAATATATAAATATATAATCCTTTTTCATAAATTTTAATATTAATTTTATATTTATACTGGAGTTTGGGGTGGCGGCCGCACCCGCCAACCACGCCTCCTCCGTCTCTGCTTACACACATATATCACTATATTATAGAACAAGTATAATCAATATGTGTCAACCTGTAATTCGTTGTTTTATATGTGCGGTGCATTTTCAAATATAGAGTTGAACAACATATTATTTTAAAAATAAAAATGAAGTTAAACGGAATTTAGAGAGTTTACCTTCAAATATAGAGTAATATAAAGTGAAGGGAGCTTTTAAAGTAATTAAAATATTTTTAGTTTTTTTCATAATTATACTTCCGAATTTTTAAAATGAACGAAAATAAGTGTTGATAAATATAAATTTGATACAGCTTCACTCCAAATTTTTAATTTCAAAAATGGAATAAAAATATTTTATTTTACTTTATTCCCTTTCAAAAACTCAGGAGTAATGTCTAAAAGTCAAACTATTTGTATAAGTAGAGGAAGAACTTGCGGGAGGCGGGGCGGTGTCTCGATCCCCGGAAACTGTCAAAATTCATCGAAATTTTAGTGCAGAATTTTGGAAAAATTAAGATAATTTGATTCGGTTTCACTGAACATTATTGAGTCTGCCTGAATATTATTCGGTTACTCGTAAACCATATTCCTGATTATGCCCATGTATATGAGGATGTTATATCAAATACTCACTTCTTGGATCAAAATACTTAAGGGAACTGATCTTCAGCCACCGTTGGATAGAATACAGCAGCCGCATTATTTTATTACGGGTGCACTCACCTGTCGCAATGAAACATTGCGGCAGCCCGCAATGTAATATTGCGGCTGGTGTATCCCAAACAAATTGACTGTGGATAATTTCCCATACTTAAAGTATCAAAATTTGTAAATAACTAGCCACGAAATATACATTTTGGGATCCATATTTACTTTTTAAATTTTAATAAACAAAACATATGTATAACATATGTATTCACTAAAAATACTTATTAACGTTCATTCTTACCATTAGGATATTTTGGACAAATAAAATTTGAACTTTTATTCGGCTAAAAAAAGAAAGTGAACATTTTTCATTAAAATTTGAAAAGTTGAATATATATTTGGGAGATACTTATTCTGGGAATATTTGTTGTTACTTTTTTCACATGTGGATATTTTGAACAATTAAAATTTAAAAATAAAATATTTTAATCATTCTTTTTTTATATGATTCATTTAAAAAATATTATTTTTAATCACATATGTCTTACCATTATTACTTACAAATAATTTGTAATTAAGCATATGTGTTTTATTATTATTGCTTGATAATTCGTATATATTGTTCATTAAAATCCAATTTCAAGATATATATATATATATATATCAATGAATTTTCTATGTTTCCATTTTCAGCGAGTACAAAAATGCCAAAAAAAACAAATTAAATACATCAATTCAAGTTTTAATATCAAGATAATAACTACTAATAGGTTGTTTTCATTTTCGATTCCAAATTTCAATGAAGTACAAAAAGAATCATATTCCAAGTAAGTACGAGAAATCACGTTCATGAATTTGCTTACAGGAATCGTATTCTTGAGAAGTACAAAGGATCACAATCATCTATAAATTTTGTTCACTTGCCGGATAATGCCAAAATAAAAAAAACAAACATAACCGATTGATAAACTTAAATATACATAATTATGATATATATAAAATTATTAATTTTATGATAAAATAAAAGATATTCCCTAATAGAAATAAAAAACGTAAAAATGCTAATTCAAGAGCTTCCCAGAAAATATATACCCAAATAGAAAAACAGTCCAACTAAACAATATTAAAGAACTTGTTCGCGTACGTAAGGGATGACTAAGTTGGTTAAAGATGATAAATCCTATCCGTCACAGATTTGAATCAACCGGGGAGAATTTATAATTATATCTCCTGAGTAGGGCTATCAATGGATCGGATATCCAATCCGATCCGAGAGTAAATGAAGCGGATATGGATCACTTAAAACAAAATTCGATCCGATGAAAATTCTGTCAGAAAAAAATTCGATCCAATATACATATCTTTAATAAGATCTGATTCGTAAAAAATCCGATGTGAATATATATATATTGATTGATATAAATAAGAATAAAAAATCACTGGATAGTTGTGTAAGTTATATTTAAATATGTTTATACGTGGTCTTTAATCTGAGAGATTGAGTTTCACTGTTACTAATTTACTAATTTAATACACAACTATTCTGGTTTTGTTTTGAGGTGACTTGACTATTCTGTTTCTTGTGTAGCATTTTAAGGCATTGATATTGTTTAATGTAAGATTTTGAGCTTGATTATTGCTCATTTATTAACATCCAGTTTAGCTAAATTTAGGGGATAGTTAGCCCAGTATTGTCAAAATAGTTTGCTTCAAATTACACATTTTTTGCTATTTGTGAATCGTTATTATTAGTGATTTCAACATATTATAAATGCAGCTTTTTTCTAAATATAACGGAGCGGAGTTCCGATCCGAAAATCCTACGGATCAGGATATGGATCATGTTTTAAAAAATCCGGATATGATCCGATCCGAAGCCGGTAAAAATACATGAATCAGGATATGGATTAAGGGCGATCCGATCCAGATCTGATCCATTGACAGCCCTACTCTTAAGGCAGAACTTATCGCTTAAATGCGATTTAACTTGATTTGCTACGATAAAAAATAGAACTTGTTCGCAAACTTATTACAAATAAAAATAAATTACAAAATAGTCAAATTTTAATTTTCAGTTTCTATCATGCTACCAAGGATACTAAAATTTATCTATTAATCCTAAATTAATCCTCTACAATGTACATGATCGATCCGAATTATGAAATCCGATTAAACAATATATTATTCTTAATCAGTACATTCAATATAATATAAAATTTCAATAATATTTAAATACTTATCAATTATAAAATATAATAAATATATATAAATTTATAAATTATTAATAAAATAAAGTTATTAAATTAAATATAATTAAAAAAATTGAATACATACATTTTTTTCTCCGATTAATCCTAAATCAGTATGCGTCCCATAATTGATTTTAACATCCTTAAACTTGTAAACTAAAGTGCCCCTTTTGAAACCACCACCATCTTGTCAAAAAACAACTTTGCAAATCTGTTCCAACTAGTCCAAGAAAACTAAAGTACAAAAGAGATGGGGATCAGATTCATATTAATGGTGAACAAACAAGGCCAAACAAGACTTGCCCAGTACTATGAATATCTCACTATTGAACAACGTCGTGCTCTTGAAGGTGAAATTGTCCGAAAATGTCTTGCCCGCAATGAACAACAGGTCTACATATCTATTTATTCTTAATTATATGTGTATGTATATGTATATGTGTTTTTTTGGTTGATTTAGATTGTGATTGGAAGTTTAATTTGTTGATTTATGTATTTAATGGTTTAGTTTATGTATTTATGTGTGTTTGATTTGAGCAAGATCAAGATTTTTATTAAGGAAAGAGGGTAGATGATTTGGAGTTTATTTTTAGGGAGGATGGTGTAGTTGGGCTGAGAAATCTATTTTTCGGTGAAGGGGTGGAGTTTAATTATAGGGATGATCATTCTCGTAAATTGTTTATCGCATTTTGATGTTGTAATCAGTAATGCCTTGCCATCACGTAATGTTTTCTTAGCTTGGTTGATTTCATATAATGGATTTATACTGCTGTAAAAAAATTGAGATCGGTTACTTGCGTTGGCTAGTTTTTGACTTGAAGGTCTAGATTTTTTAGGTTAGCTTGAGTATTCCTAAGACCCTAATGGTTTTAACTGATTGGAATTTGGATGTGATAGTTGGATATTACCTTAAAGATGGGTGCAGAGTGATTTACTCTTGAAAGTCAAAAGACGGGCTTTTGGTGGGAGGATATGGTACCAATATTGTATAATTAAGTCCTCGTTATTTTATTATGTTTGCAGAATAGAAAGGGAGGTGTCAAAGCTCCAAGATCCATTTAGTCACTCCAACATCTTAAGCCTTGAGGTTTTGAGATTTGGTCACTTGAAAAGTACATGCTCACTTAAACATAATGTTTATATGGTTTTAGATCAAAGTGCCCACTCGCCATAATCTCTCAAGTTACTACCCGATCTCAAAGGGGACTCATTAGGATCACTAGAATCGTTATACATATCACTTCGTTAAATTTGAAAAAAAGTTTTACGAAAATTTAAGAGACTCCTAATCAGCAAATGATGTTTATCTCTGTGCCAAGTGGAATACATCTATAAATACACACATTATTATATACACGTGACATGTATATATACATAAATTGCATGTTACATACATCCGTCACTTGACTATTCCGTTATTTTTTTTCCAAGACTTAGCGAAATGATAAACATAGTGATTTTAGTGATTTAAATGAGTCCCCATGGAGATCGGGTAGTTACTTGATAGATTTTGGTAAGAACGGTGAGCACTTTGAAATAAAACCTTATGTTTATACCTTACAAGTCAAACTATTTATTCTGTTTTGATATTGAAATTTATGTATTTGGCTCATGTTTTTTACAAGAGTTGCAATAATTCCCTTGACATCACGCTGTCATTCTTTAGCTTGGATGATATATCTAATGGAGTGATACTGTGAGAAAGGTATAAGATTTATTTACTAGCTTTGTCCAATACCTTATTGGAAGAGTTGGTCACCTAAAGGTCTAAGAGCTCTGTTATACTCCTTGTCCTCATGTTCAACCCTTACCCGAGGATGGTTTCTTATAATCAAAAATAGGACGTGAACGTGATAGTTGGATATCACCTCAAAGATAGGATCATATTGTTCCACTCTCTATCTTAAATATGATCTTGGTAGGACGAAAAATACCAAAACTGTAAAAGTAGGACCTTATAAGGTTTTAGTTGGTCCGCCTAACAAGTACATTGCCCACTTGAACATAATAATGGTTATGAATCTTTGTTTTTTGGTTTATTCTAGAGTTTTAGACTATCTAGCTCTACCTTAAATGATAACTAAATGAAAACCGAGGGAGCAAATAGGAAATGGAACTATAAATTTTGTACATTTAAGGCTTGGAGTGTTATCAGTTTTTGCTCACGTAAAATATTCTACATACTTGAATTTATAGATTATTTATGTTTGTTGTAATTGTTCCACTTCTGCGAGAGATCACGTACAAGTACACTTGAGTATTTTTATGAAGGAGGAAACATATATTTGTACTCACAAGCAGGGAAACAGAACTCCACAGCAAATATAGACAAATACAAGCAAAGCCCTCTATGATTAAATACTGGGGTCTAATAAAGAGTGTGCAAGTGTCTAGGGCCGAAAACGTATATCAAGAATATCACTAAATACTAAGGATATCGTTCTAATTTCAGTATACAGTTTGTTGAAATTTAGTTACAGGGTCTAGAGTCTAGCTGTTAACTCTGATGTATATGTAGCTATATGTGTGAGCATTAAAATCAAGAATGTATGATGCAACTTCAGGAGTGTAATTGAATTTCAGCTTTGTTCTACATTCATCAATGGCTTTTACTTTTCTTTTGGGTCTAGTGGTTCCAAGCCGCAGTCTCAATCATACATTGATACTTCACTTTCTACGGAGTAAGCTTATTAGCAGAAAAGAAAGTTTATAATTACCCAATTTTCTTTAGATTCCTTTACTCTTGTATATATAAACCTTTTCAATACTATTTGGACGTGCTGTTTGCCTTGCTATGACCTGTCATGCTGATATATTTACGAATTTGGTAACAGTGTTCATTTGTCGAGCATAGGAATTACAAGATTGTCTACAGACGATATGCGTCATTGTTTTTCTTGGTTGGGGTTGACAATGAAGAAGTAAGTTTTTCCTTTTATTCCAATTTTTTAGGTGGTGCCTGTGTAAAAATCAAACATGTTCTTAGAAATGTATAATTTAATTTATTGTCAAAGTAGGATTAAATTTGTCATTCTCATGTTTTGCTTGTTTGAGAAAATAATGCAAGGGTACTAACAAATATTTTCATCACAAAATGTATGGCGTATGTATGTGCACGTAGTGACTGAGCCTATATCCATCAAATACTTTAGTTTCAAGGACAAAACCACTTGGAGTGAGGTCACCTCCGACTATAAAAATATTACTGGATATTATCACTGTTGTTACGTCGACGACTAGTCGTCGACTAGTCGGCGACTAGTCGACAAGTCGACATGTGGGAAAAAGTCGAGGCTCGACTTGTGAGTTTGAAGTTCATGGGCTTTACCCGGATCCGACCCGGAACCCGGCCCAAAACCCGACCAAAAACCCGGTTTATTACTGACCCAAATTGAAAAAAAAGGGTTTGTTAGAGTTTAACTTACGTTTTGTTTGTCTCAAACACAAAGAAAGAAAGGGCACAGCCGCAATACGACGACTTCAATCCTATCTCTTCTCCGGCGGCGGCTCGTCTCCATTTTCTCCGGTAAGTCTTTCTTCTCTTTGTCTCTTCTTCTCCAATCTTCTATCTCTTCTTCTCTTCTTCTTCTCTGTGTTTCTTCTTCTTCCCTCTTC
Organism: Apium graveolens; assembly: GCF_009905375.1. NCBI lineage: Eukaryota > Viridiplantae > Streptophyta > Magnoliopsida > Apiales > Apiaceae > Apium > Apium graveolens. The sequence goes on along the minus strand of NC_133654.1, from coordinate 9,605,452 downwards.
ATCTTTTTAACTTTTTTTAACGTCGTGTACGTATGTATATACAAGTATATATATTAAACTTTCTTTTTAAAAATTTAATATAATTTCTTTTTACTTTCTTTTTAAAAAATTTAAACTTTCTTTTTAAAATTTCGATTTTGATTTTTACTTTAATTATCAAAAATTGTTTTCATTATTTTCATTTTGATTTTGTTCACTGGTTTTTTCATTACTTTTATTTTTTTAATTATTCTTATTTCACATAATATTATTGTTATTCTTTCAAAATAATTTTAAAATTTACTGTAAAAAACATAGTCCCCTTATTTTTTAATTACATCTGAATTTTAATTTATCAAATTTCCAAAAACAAGTTTTCAATTTTATTTATATTTCACAATCAAACAAACTTTGTGTACATTTACACCTCGTCATCAAATTACAATGGGTCTTTCTTCTTTAACTATTTATACACCTCTGTTACAAAAATAAAAAAAGCAGAATCAAAAAATGATCTTCTGCTCCCACTCTGCTTCACTTCACTCTGCTTCATTACAGTACACCCACTGCTACACCTCTGTTGCACCTGTATAACATTATAACATTAATTTCAACATTTTCCGAGGAGAGCTAGAGGTGGTTCCACTCTAACCTATGCTCGACGGAACACTAGTTCGACACAAGATCGGATTGATGAAGAAGATGAAGATGAAGATAATATTCCTTTCGATGATGAGGAAGTGGAAGATGATTATGGTGTCCCACCCGAGGAGAATACCCAAGGAGGAGATGGAGATGATTCCGAGATGGATGAATATGATGCATGATTGTGTTTGTTTAGTTGATTTGACTCTTTAGTTATGTTTTTATTTGATTAGAGATATTTGACTTTGGGTATTTGAACTTATTATCTATTAGTTTTTACTTGAATTATTATTTTGAAGTTTGTTTACTTATATTATATATTATAATTACTCTAAATAGGATATTGTCGACTATTTACGACTTTTTACGACTAGTCGGGCGACTTATCGACTAGTCAATTCCACGGTACTCGGGCTCGACTTGTCGACTTGTCGACTTAATAACCATTCATATTATATCTGTTAATGTTCTGTCAGCACTTATATTTCTGCTTTGTTTACATGTGTCGATTTTAAACTGCTTGAGGAGGTATACACGAGAAGGTTTTCTGCAGCAATTTTGTCTTGAATAATTTTAGTGTACCAGTACCTATAGAAAACAAAGCATTATTTAGTGCAAAATCAAGGGATTGAATATTGCAGCGATTTCCATACTGATCAGAGCCCCGAGGTGTCATGCTTACAGTTTTGTGTTTCTACTTTGGCAGAATGAGCTTGCAATTTTGGAATTCATACATTTGCTAGTTGAAACCATGGACCGCCATTTCGGCAATGTGGTGAGTCCTCTATATCAAGTTCTTAGAGAAAAATATTCTGTCAGTCCCCTGCCCTCCTCGCCCTCTTCCTCACTGCATAGTTCTTGTTGGGATCTCTCTCCTCTACCCCTGTCCTCTCTTTTTTGTTGTTCTGAAAAATAATATATCTAGTAAATATATAAAAAGTAACTATACAAGTGTACAAGGTCTACGGTCAACAAACTGCGCGCAAGTCCTCGTTGAATAACAACTAAAAATATTTATAGTAATTTTTTATTGAGTTAATTGCAGTTTGCAACCCCTATCTTTCATTAAATAACAAAACTATATACTTACTTTCAAATATACAATTTGCAACCCCTACTTTAGAAATCAAATACAATATGCATCCTTTTAACCATTTTATTAAAAATATTTATATTGTGAAGGGTAAAATTGAAATTCAGCAAAATATTTAAATTATAATTTTTTTTAAATTAAACTAAAATTTAGAATTTCAAATTATAAAAATAATATTAATGTCAATTATTTTATTACTCGGTATAATTTTTAAAATTTTAAAATATAGATATATTTAGAAACTTTATGATTATATATATAAATATATATTTTGCTTAATAAATATATTTTAAGTATTTAGCATTATGATTAATTTAGAGTATTACTACTAGAAATTAGTTATAATTTTTTTCATGTAAAAAATGCATTAAAATAAATATTTTAATTAATTTGAAATTTTAGTTATTAATATTAACATCTCAATTTCAATTTTATAACTGCAAGGGATGCATGTTGTAGTTGATATTGAAAGTTAAGGGTTGCAAACTGTATTTTACGAAGTATGTATAATGTTTTGATTTTAAATGAAAGGTGGGGTTGCAAAGTGCAATTAACTCTTTTTTCTTTTAGCAATGTGGTTGCTTTCATCCTTTAATATTCTTTCTGTACCGTCTTGTAGTGTGAGCTGGATATCATGTTCCATCTTGAGAAAGCTCACTTTATGCTGGAGGAAATGGTGATGAATGGGTGTATTGTGGAGACGAGCAAGTCGAACATTCTGGGACCAATACAATTGATGGACAAAGCATCATAAGTACTAAAACTGGCTGCATAAAGTTGGCTTGGAATATGGAACTTTTACCCGTCAAAAAGATGAAACCTTGCTTCTGTATCTATAATTGTGTTTTGTACAAACACAATATCACCAGCAACCGCTTGAACTATTTGCTGGGTAAAATAGAGATGTATCTGGTTTTTGATTTGAATAACCTCTAGTTTCTGGTAATTATTTTTTTCCACTGTGTCCGACAAAATGATGATATGTTATTGGCAGAACTTTACAATATTTTTTAAACACATAATTTTGTGAGACACCTATTATTCCTGCAAGTACATAGTGCTGAGTCTGCAGTATGAGTAGAACTCGACAAGACTCTTAGCCTCTGAAGTCCTTGCGAACACACAGCACCGTGTATTATGATATCTGGATTTAAATATCACTAGTTTGAGGAACAAAATACGTATGCAGTTGTTTCTACGGATGAATGCAAACTCAAGGGCTTATGAATGTCTATGTACAGAAGAGTTTACACATTTGAATACAATGCTTCTAGAACTATGAAGGGTGTTGTTTATCAGATAGCGGCAGGCTTCCCATCTTTCCGAGGGTCGCTAACCGCTGTAAGAATTCCACACAGGACTTGATCTTTTGGAACTTTCCCATTTTTCCGACCCATAGGATTTGCATTACGAAGGTCTTGAACAATTAGCTGGGAAATAGCTCCCCCTGATTTGGCTTCTAGTTGATGACCTCTCGCTCCCAAGAATCGCCTTACTTCAGAAATAAGCTCTATATGTTCACCATCAATGCAAGTCCAGTCTTCATACAAGACCACATTTGGAATGAGCTGCACAAACAAATAGCATTCAGTCAATCAGTAGTTTTCTGATACGCGAGTGATATGAGCTGTGAGCATGCTCACAGACGCAAGCACGCATACAGGCAAGTCAAGTAAAATGACCTTGTGGTACACTCTTGGACTCTGAACAGCTGATAAAGGTTCCATTCCTAATGCAAAGTGGTTAAGGAAAACTTGTAGAATTGCTGGAATTATGTACAAGCCCCCACTTCCTCCGATAACCCCCACCAATTGATTTTCCTGTTTACCAACACATAAAACTTAGTGTTCATTCAAGATACAGGCAATGAGACTGCAAATTTATGTCATCAATATATCATGTACAATTTTTGCCTGACCTTGAGAACGACGATTGGGGTCATGGAAGATAATGGCCTCTTCTTCGGTTCAATAAAATTAGCTGGAGCTGGTGGAAGATGATCAGGGGATATTTCTGCAGGCGTGGAGAAGTCATCCATTTCATTGTTCAGGACAATGCCAGTGGCGGGAGAGAGCACAGTTGCTCCGAAGGGATAATTTACTGTAGTCGTCAATGACACAGCATTTCGATCAGCATCAACAATGCAGAAATGACTGGTTCCATGGTCTCTTAGCTGACTCCACCTTTTAGTGAGAAATATAAGGTTCCAGTCAGTCAGTCAGTGGTGGTACCATCAGTAAATTTTACAGCTAGTTGCACAAATCAAGGCCATAAGACTAACCTGGGCATATAGTACTCAGAGGGGAAGGTGGTATTGTCAAATATTCTCTGCTGAATTCTCTTGGCAAAAGATGGAGAAAGCATATTTGCTGCAGTTTCATTGATGTTTACAAAGTCGGGGTCTCCCAAATTCATTCGAACAGCAAACATGTGCTTTAGTGCTTCAATCATGCGATGTATACCTAAAGACCCCATTGCAGCATAGGTACTTCCATAGCTATCTAAGATATTTAGGACCTAATGTTTGCAAATAGATGTCACTGAATTAGTTTAGGGAGGCATGTCATGGTAAAGTAGTCCTTAACAGTTAGCAACAGAAGCATGAAGCATCTGATTATGTGGTTTATTAGGGGTGGAAAGGTGCTGATTAAGCGCAGTTAAGGCCTTGACTTAACGTTAATTTCAAATATTAATAGTGCTGGAAAATTTTGTTGCAGTCTTTTTGAAATCTTGCTTCAAGCAAACTATGCATGCTTCAATTAATTTAGTTGAACTGGAAGTTTAATTAAGGAGCAAAAGGGTACACACCAGAGAAAGACCAAGTGTTCCACTTGAAGGAGAAGGCATCCCTAAGATAGTGTAGCCCATGGCGTTCACGGCTACAGCCTCTGTGACATCCACCCTGTAGCTCCTCAAATCCTCCATCGTCAAAATTCCACCTGCCTCTTTGACATCCTTAACAAACATTTCGCCAATCCTACCATCATAGAAGGCTTTCGGCCCTAGTTCTGCTATTGCTTCTAAACTGTGACCAAGTTCCACATTGTAGCACTTCTCACCAGTTTTAAGCAGTTTTCCATTAGGTGCATAAACTTGTCTTAAACCAGGGTCCCTCGTGATTGAGTCAGAGTGTTCAGCAATCGCCTTGCCAAGATATGGAGCAATCACAAATCCATCTCTAGCGAGTTTGATGGCTGGCTGGAACAAAATCTTCCAAGGTAATCGTCCATGTCTTAACCAAGCTTCGTAGAGACCAGCTAGCTCGCCAGGTACGCCCATTGACAGTGCTCCTATGGACTTGGTTTCAGGATTATCGTCATACATAGTCTGTTTATTGAAACTTTACAACATTATTAAATGACAATAGAGACTTCACGGAAAAAAGAAAATTAAAATAGAAGCCACAATTAAAGTTCATTTCACAATCTTCTTCTTATTCAAATGCTTCAGTAAAATCATAACCTGGGAAGAAGCTAAAGGAGCAGTCTCCCTCATATTGATTGCCTCTGTTCGTGAAGTTGCTGAAGACCGAACAACCATAAAACCCCCACCACCAATCCCACTAGCCATTGCATTAACAACACCTAGGCACAAAGCAGTTGCTACTGCAGCATCAACAGCATGTCCGCCCTGTCCAAGAATCGATACTCCAGTCTTTGAACACCGCGCATCATCAGCAGCAACAACTGCTTTATCCGATTCAACAACTTCACCATTTCCATAAAACAGACCCTCATTACCATACTTTCCCCCTCCCTTAATTATTCCAAATTCCAAGTAGCCAGTTAATGTAAGGCCGGCAACTGAATGTAGAACAAAATTGCCAACATCAAATAGAATGATTAGTCCTTCCAACTACATCAAGATTCCAACTATGCTAGTGCCAGATAGTTCAAATCTTTTCATCTTATGATTTTCTTAGTATAACAAATGATTGATTATCTAAAACTTGAACATAACAAATGAACTAAACAAGTCTAATCTAAGCAGTTCTGGAAACCTGAAGACTTCAATATATGTCATGAAGAAGGACTAATACACATAATTATGATCTCTTGTCCATGACCAAAATTGGCATCAACAAGTATAATAAAATTATGGTCTATCAAGAAGACAAAAACACATGTCAAATAATCAAAATCTTGATGATCACACTTCTTGCAGTTGCAAAAAACATAAAAATTCACCAGATCATCCAAAATTCAAGAACAAAAACCAATAAAGACTAACATAAAATAATGACTAGAAATGAAAGAGTTGACAAATGATTATAAAAATAGCTATACATGTAATGGCAATGAGTGCAGGAAGAAACCACAGAGCTCTGAACCATCTTCTTGTACTAGAACTCCTTGAAGTCACCAGAAGTGGATCTTCTAGTCTCTGTTGCTGCTTCATCATCTCCACTAAACTTGGAAAAATGAAATGTGAGGACAGAGTGGAGTTTTTTTTTTTTTTTTTTTTTTTTTTTTTTTTTTTTTTTTTTTTTTTTTGCCTAATTTTGGCTTATAGCCTTACAAATGAGTATCTGTTCTCAGAAATTCTCGGGGTGAGCCAGGATCGAACCCAGGATCTGGGACGACAGAGGATAAGCCCTTTACCACTTGAGCTATCCAACCGTGCTCAGTGGAGTTTTGTTTTTAAGTGACAGTGATCTGACCTGGATCTTTTTTTCTTGTAATGGAATCTTAGGTAGAGTTTAGTTCAAGTTGTGGCCATTGTACCAACCAAAAATAATAATTTTATTACAAGTATAATAATATATAATAAATTACATGAATATTTTAAATCACACATGGCTGACTATTGTGAGAGAAGTAACGTTTGTGTGCAAGTAAAACCTTTTTCATGATTAGTTTATTCGCCTGATGGGCTGTGCTTGTTTTAGGTTCTTTTTCAATTTATTTTCGAAAAGAAAATCATTCGGAATTTTCAATTTCATGAAAATATATAATATTTTTTTTCTTACAAATCCGAATTGGTCTTCCTATACCTTGACTTTTTAGATCAACTTTTTCTTAAATATGATATTAGAGATGACGGGAGGGTTGACTCCTTGTCATCCTCAATATTTCTTAACATTTATTATGAATATGAAAAGAAAATTATTGCCTAAAAAATGGGCACCAGTCATTCACTCTTTAATCCATGGGCTCTCGAGAATGATGGTGAGTATTAAAATTCAAATACATGACAATTCTGTAAAATTTGGTATGATTTTAGTGTGACGGATTACTTCAATAGTTTAAAATGAATAAAATTCAAATACACGGCAGCTCAAATCAAAATATATCTATACTATATTATTATAAGTAAAACATGATTTCGTTTGGTCGGTTGTTTAACAACTTCCTAACAAGTATGCTAACACCTTCCAAAATAAAATTTAAACAAATATAATTTTATTAAAAAAATAAATCTATACTATACTATTATAAGCAAAACATGATTTCGTTTGGTCAGTTGGTTAACACATTTCTAACAAGTATGCTAACACCTTCCAAAATAAAGTTTAAACAAATATAATTTTATTAAAAAAATAAATCAAGTATTTAATATAACTACAAACTATATGAATTGTTATACAACTTAATATTAATTACGCTCAACTTCTTTCTTACCTCTTTTGTAGTAAACCAAACACTTTCAAAATTAATTTTAGTAATTCAAATTTTAATATAACAATATATTTAATAAATTAAGAAAAATATAAAAAATATTTTAAAAATAATATAAATTTATCTATCTATACTATACTATTATAAGCAAAACATGATTTTGTTTGTTTGATTAGTTAAACCTTTCCAAAAAAACAGGCTAATACTTATCATTTTTCATTAGAAAATAAAAATAAAATTTTAGGCTACAGAGACTCAATGAATACCCCTCTCTCTCAGCAAAAATACTTTTGGTTCATCCGAGGACTAAAAATATGTGTAACCCAAAGTTCTCACACTCAAAACACACGTCGTTTTCATGTGACTCGTTAATAAAAATCTTTGGCCATTTATATCAAAAACATATTTCGATCGCAAAATTAATAAATAAATTTGAAAAAATAAAATTAAATAATTTATATTAAAATTAATATCATAAATTTGAAAAACTTAATTATTTTATTTTATAATTTACCTTTTATAGTTAAAAGTAAATATAATAATACTAATTATATGATAATAAATATTAAAATTAAACCATATATCGCATATGTTATATGCTATTTTAAGTGTAATAAGTTATTTTAAGAGTAATAGGTTATGATTAGTTTTTTTTTTGTTAATCCTTTCTTAAAAAATAGTTAACATGACTTTCAAAAACATTATTAACGTTAAAAATAAGAAAAAACATATATCTTTGACTCTTTTAAATTAATTCAAATAATAATTCTCTCCGAATTGGAGACCAAATAATCTCATAATTAATTAATTCTTAATAGTTAATGCACATCAGATTAACACAAATACTATATTTAAAAATTATATTAAAAATACATGTAATTAAAAAAACACAAAGCTTGCATTCTCTTACTCTCTTAAATAGGTCAACATGAAATATGATTCATTATATTGAAATAGGATTCCTTATGTATAATAAACACCGATAACTAAAAAATGTGTATGTTTTCGAAGTAAAAAGAAAATTTGAATTTAAAGTTTGTACACTAAAATTTTAGTTATAAATTAAAGAACTTAATGTGTAAGTATTAAAATATGAGTAGCCATGTCACATTTTAATATTTTTCGATTTTAATGGCATAGTATTGATATGTGATAGTATTATTAAATTTTAAAATAAATATATGAGAATCGTTTTATTCAATATGAACAATATTCTAAATCTTAATATGTTAAATATCCACATTTGAATCCATTAAAAGTATAATATAAAAAATGTATGTTTCATTAATTTCAACCATACATAATTATTATATTTTATTAATTATCTTTTATAAATTTTTTATTTTTACAAAAAATATTCTCTTAACCAGCCCATCAAATAAGTGGAAGATTCATTAAACTGCGAAACGTTACCCTGCCATAATGTGATATGTTTCCAATGCCAATAAAAAGTAACCCATCCAATAGTATTTAACATCCAAAAAACTGCCAAATAAAATGCGTCCCAAGCCGAAATATCACAAGTACCGCCTCGTCCCGGGCCGTCGCACGGAAAACTATAACCGAAATCTTTTTTATCCGGCATTAATTTGGAACCACGTGCATCTAATAATATTATGTTATAATCAGTCGTGCATTGCACGGGTTATAGACTAGTATTCTTAAATATTGGTGAAGAGTATTGCAAATTTACATAGAAAATGTTAAGATAGTCAATTTTTTTATAAAGAAAATAACCAACTCCTTCGACAGTTTAAAAAGGATAAAATTCAAATACGCAGCAGCTTAAATTTAGTCTAAGGCTCTGTTTGAGATTGCTGTTAAAAATTGCTGTGTTGTTAAAAAAAGTGCTGCTGAAAAAAGTGCTGTTATAAAAATCAAATAACTGTTTGGTAATTTTTTTGATACGTATATGTGTACATGCAAAAAATTAAAAATAATGATGTTTTTGGTAAGGTTTGATGGTGAAATCAGCATCTGCTTCTCGCAACAGCTGAAAAGCAGTTTTTTCTAAAAGCATGGGGGACTTGTTTTCTCTAACAGCACCTTTTAGGCCAAAAACACTTTTCCGAAAAGCAGCTTTTAAATTTTATCAAACAGTTTTTTAACTGCTTTTCAGCGAAAAACTGTTGTTGCTGTCTGCAACAGCAATACCAAACACACCCTAAATCTTGCTAATGGTTATACTTCTTCAAGCCCATGTATACTTTCATTTCATGACCAAATTTCGTATTCATAAAAATGGGATGGGCTTTTAAATTTTCTCGGATTCCCTTAAAAGGCTTTGGCGGGCTTTTCTCTGGCCCACCATCCACTAGGCCGGATAAAATGTAAAATCAAACTTTATAAACTCGACCTTAATGGGCTATTGGGCTGGACAAATACTTGCAAAACATTGCCATCAATAATTCACACAACCAATCACCGTGATAAAAGTTTGTTAGGTCATGCAAAATTGTCACAAAATTTTGGAATAATTGCTTTTGGAATTGAAATTTATTCGATCATTAAATTTAAAAATATTTATTTCTGTAAAATTCCTGTCAGGAAAATTTATTTATTTACCGAGAATATAGCACTCCACCGACAGTCAAATAGAATATTAGAAGTTTAAATGAAAATATCACTCTCGAAGTGTCATACAAAGTTACTAGTGTCTTGGCCACATAATTTGTAGTGACAGCAACTGACCAAGTATTTCAACGGTGTAAATCTAACAACAAATCTTTGTCATAATTTAATATTATCTCATTCACATCCTGTTTTTGGGGGAACTTGTTTAGTTTAATTTCCTTGTAATCAAATATGTGTAACCCATTTGGACCGCAAGTTTTGTTCTAGACTTTAATTGCACCAACTTAATCAAGTTTATTAGAAAATTAGGGGTTTCTTTTCGAGAAATGTTAAGTTTTCAAAACTGTTCCGAAATTCTGACCCGGATAGATAATGTTAGTAACTATCCTGATAATGAGATAGAACTCATTGTGTTTTTATATATAAACACAAATTAAAATGTGATAAATATCACGGCATATCATTCGAAACAAGTTTTAGAAACGGATTTGGATACGTAGCATTACTGATTTCTCTCCCACATTTAAATTGATCTCAACTTAAAAGTCTCTTATTAAAAATGTTAAATTTATGATAATTTACCTATTTTTCATAATCTATGTTTGATGTTCTGTGCGTGTGGCCTTGTTGAAATTAAATTATTTTTGAACACCGACTGATTAGACAATAAATATTATATATAATTTTTTTGAATATATTTACGTGCGAGAGCTCTCTATTTAAAGCTAGATTTCTTATCTCACTTTAAAATAGGAGAAATGTATTTTTTTTAAAAAAAATAAATACGTGAACGGTTAGGAAGCTCGAGATTTTTTTTAAAAAATTATTCCCAAATATATTTGTGTCGTGCTTTAGTCGATCAGTAGATCTTGAGTGAAAAAATGCTCAAAATACCTCACTTTCCAGCTAATGTCCACAATATCCACCGGCGAAACAGACTGCCCAGAATGCTCACGAACTACGCATACTGCAGATGCGTATTCAGATTTTTAAATTTTTACAAAAAATATGTATTTTGAACATGCGTATTCACCGTTACTGTAGCAGGAATACGCATGTTGGAAATGTGTATCCATGTTCCTGTAGCAGTGAATACGCTGAAATTCGTATTCTTTGTAAAAAATTTAAAAAAAGATTACGCATATTAAACATGCGTATTTAGTAGGTATTTTGGGCACCGCATCCCGCCAAATGATATTTTGGGCACTAACGACGCCCCAAATTGTGGGTATTTTGGTATTCCCAGCCACTTTCCAGCTTCAAGTGCCCATAATACCCACCGACGGAATAGACTACCCGAAATACCCACAAACTATGCATGCTACATATGCGTATTCAGATATATGCGCCAATAAATTAAGATCGTCAGTTACGATAATTTATAGAAAAACACAAAATTATTTGTTATTTTTATTAAAAGTATTAATATCCGGGTAGATTAAACATTACTCCCTCCATCGCGAAATCTATTTCCTATATTGACATTTTGTACTGTTTATGGTAAGCGTTTGACTACTAATTTATGTCTAATTTATAAGATCAAACATAGTAATGAGCGATTTTATTAAATTCGTATTTATGAGTAATTTAATACAATGAAATTTTTATATTTAATATTAATACGAAATTAAAGATATTAACAATTAAAAGTGTGCATCGAGAAATGTGTCCAACATAAAGAGGAAACGTTTTTAGGGATCGAGGGAGTAACAAGTAGAATATTTGAAAAGGTACTAATGTATAACTCTTTGTTTATTCGATTTTTTGTACGTAATTTCAAATCCGAAACCCGTGAAATACAGATATGGAGTGCAGGGCCTAGTTGTCACATGTCAGTCAATTCGGTTCAAGTATGTCAAGTCAAACTATTTTGGGTACGAGTTAAGAAATTTACAGAAACATTAATTTTACCTAAAATGTGATTATAATAATGGAAAGTGATGGAAACCTACCATTTCACTTTCAATACTTAATTGTTTCCTTTTCTGATTGATAACTTTAGCAGCAAGTCAGGGCACGCGGGCTGTAATTATTGATTTTTACTGTACTGCCAAGCTCCAACTTATTCACAACTTATAACTCTTTTATCTCACAATTGATTTGTTTTGATATTTTTATTGTTAAATTTATGATTAAATTTTGATCGATAAATAATTTTATACACAGCAATCGAATATTGACGTTGATATTGCATATATAAGTAATCTAGAATTTAAAAAATATTATGCAACTAAACATCGCATAAAAATTAAAATCATATTAAATTACAGACACATTTAAATATAGGCGGGACATAGAGGTTAAAAATTAAAAATTAGAATAATTAGGAGAGTTTATCAATAATATAAGAGAAATACTAGGTTTCTCAAAAAAAAATCTCAAATGTCATGTGTAACGTTGTAGATATCGACTTTTCTATTAATAATATGAATATCCGAGTATATAAATATGCGAACATAAATAAAAACCTGTCATTTATTTGTTATATCATTAAGTAAAATAGCATAATAACCTTGTGAGGCACGGGTCATTTTCTAAATTTTTTTTATGCATCATGAAATTATAATGTTCTTAATTGTTTTCTTATTTGTAAATGTTATACAATGTCTAACGTATTTCAAATACAAGTTGATTATTTATCAATGTGTATTATTTTCATAAAAGACAATACCAAATTACACAATATTTCAAATATAAATTAGTAACCAATATATATATATATATTCTTGTTTGTGTTGTATAATTTGTATTTAATGAATGAATATAAATAGAGTAGTCAGTATACGTTTAAAACGAAACGATTATACTTAATCTGTACAGTGTCGTTAGTATGTTTACAAATAAAAAGTTAAAAAATAATATTTATGTTGAATACAGAGTTAAACAAAAATTTTGAATTTTATTTAAATAAATTATATGCACTGGTCTATATTATTACTGAGTTAACTACTAACTTACAATTAACTTACTCAATTTAAAAAGATAAAAAATGCATAATCGAAGTCATAATGACTTGCAATCATAATATACAATAATGTAAAATTTACAGTATTGTTAATATAAAAGTTGATTTTAATGAAAAATGTTAGTTTTTTAAATTAAACGTATGCATGCATGGAAAAATGTTAATTTTTTATTTACACTACGGTTACCAAAGTAACATTAAGTTATATGTGTGTGTCAGCATGTAAATTATCGTATGTTACAATTCTTAGTAAATTACGATGGTTTCAATTATTTATATGCTAAATATCTGATTTATGTACATTTTTAATCACTATTAACATCTATTGAAACAAATGATTACTTAAATAACATGTATTTATAATTATTCAAAAATTAAAATTATGTAATAATTAAATTGCAATAATTTATATATGATATTCATATTATCACTCACAAACAATCTATATCTAGTTTTTACGCAAATTGAGTATCAATCATAGTTGTAATATAAAAATAAATTATATATTATAAAGACTTATAATTGATATTCATGATTTTTTCAAGGATTCGAAAGAAAAATTAAAATCATATCGTTATTTAAACCGTTTTTAAGTTACTTTCATTACTACTCTAATATTTTTTTCTCTAATAATTTGATAACATTATATATTATTCTCCTAAAATTAAATATTTTTCAATTTGTTAAAGTTTTATAAATATTAGTTGAACTGGTTAATTCATTCAGATTATTGAACAATATATATTTTTTCTTTAAATAGTATAAAATACATTGAATCAAATGTTACAATATAGTATAGATATAACTTTTTTTTTGAATAATTCAAAATATAAAAATAATTCAAAATATTTGTACAATATTATCTTAATCAATTAATATTATTCATCTAGAATAATTCTTTTAAAAAGCTAGTTTTTTAAGTGAAAAATAAAATAAAAATCGATTTAATACATCATCGTAGTTTTTAAAAATCGCGTGAGATCTCATATCAAATTTCGAATATATTTAAAATCGGGACAAGTCCCAAAACTAATAATGCGCTACCAATGAAGTTAGTAATTTTAATATAAATAATCAATTGACTTTATCTTATAAACACCTCAAACACATTAATTTGTATTAACAAAAAATATTAAAAAAATTCACATTATTGATAAGATATTCTCGCCGAACTTGTAATTTAAATTTAGTAAACATAGAATGTGACGATGTTTTTCGACCTGGTCATGTAGTCAAATTTCGAGTATTTTTTAAAAAATGAGCCAAATTTTAATTTCAAATTGGCATAAAATAGAATGCTTTGACTCATTATAATTCGAACTCATCTAAATATGTAATACCATTATAGATTATTTACATATAAGCGATTCTATTTTCAATATTTTTTTTAAAAATTATATATGTACATTTTAATAACTTTTATAATAATAAAATATGTTAAAAATATATGAGATACATTTTCAAACTACAAAAAAATTAATAAATAAGATAATAATTTATTTATGTACTACATCTAATTTTGTATTCGGAATTTAATTAATTAAAATTAACTGTACAAATATTAATGTAACTATTTTTTTTGCGGAATTCAAGTAACAATCTTTAAAGTTAAATGAAATATTTATTTAGCACACTTAAATATTATGTGTATGATAAAAAACACATGTGATACCCGTAGGGTTTACCCAGTGCGCACCCGAAGGGTAGCGGCTGCGGGTTACCTACGATAAAAAAAAAACATTTGACATTATGGTGTAGAGGTATGTGGTTGTATAGCTAAATTAAATATCTCGAGTTCGATTCTCAAAAGCACATCTTTTATATAAAAATTTAAAACAGGGGTAATTTAGTCTTTTCAATTTCAATGAGACTTTTTAATCTCACTAATTATCCCCTAGTCAAGTGTTAAATGATTTATTTTTTTATATATTTATTTTTTTTATTTCAATTTATTTATCTTTCAACTATAATGACCTTTTGTACTATTTCTGATTGAAAATTAATTTTTTTATTCTAACTTAAGAGATTAAAAAAGTTAAAAACAAAACTTTTTATTTTTTTAAAAGTTTTAGTTTTTTCTTGTAAAAACTCCATTTAACAATTTTTATAGTTGTTATACTCTTATAAAAGACATATATATTCTTAATAGTTGAGTTTACTACATTTGATTTTTTTTTTCATTTTCCCTTTAATTTGTGTAGATGTACAATTCGTTTATATATCGCCACTTAATAAGTGTACTCCTTTTTTTTCTTTATGAATATAAGCTATGTAGACGTGTCTCTTACGAAGTAAATATAAGAAATATAGTAAAGACTGAAGAGGTTGATAATAGTAACTTATTTGAATTATTATATATTATTTAATAACATTAATTAATAAATGCGAAATATATGGAGGGTTTCAGCTAAGACTTATTAGTAGAGTTTTGGCTATGATGGGAGTGTGCAAGTGTTGGTAGCTATGTAAAATATGTAATTTTACCTTTAATTAAACGGAATTAACGTGTTTTTAAATTATTTATATGTATATTTTTATTTTTTTGGAAAGTGTTAATAATTTTTTTGGAAGGTATTAACTACCCAACCAAATTATCTTATGTTTTGCTTATAATAGTATAGTATAGATATAGAAGAGATTTTGCGAATATTTTTTTTAGCAACTTAACACTATTTTTTCAAGTGAAACACTACTCTTTAATTTAAACATGCGTCCCCTTCATTTATGTGCACTTTATTCTTCAAACCTTAATATATGAGACACACTTTAATGACAATTAACTCTTTTAATAATCATGTGTTTGCTTTCCATTATAATATAAAATCCACCATAATGCATGTTTGTGAATGAAAACATTAATTATACGATCGATTAACGAATAAACAGAACTCGATGCCAGTTCCCTTAAAATCATCTCAATCCTTATCTTATCCAGGGCTATTGCGTGAGTCCGTAGGATTTTTTCAGTGGGCACAGAAAATAGTGGTTGCAAATTACCTACAATTAAAAAAATAAAATAATCTCAAACCTACTTCAACCTTGTTATTATACCCTGAATTTTGTCATGTATGTGGGGCACACGCACCGTTTCAATCCTTAAGCTGGTAGCAGTCCCATACTGCAAACGCCAGCAATTTCAGCATTTATATGGTCCAAACGAACTATTGTTTGGTTTTACTTTCATTTATTTGGATTTTTCGTTCCTTGTCTTCATCCCCCAATACCGATGTTCTCGATTATCTATGAACTATATTCCAGGCTAAATTTCAGAGTCCCTCTAAATTTTAACTTTTCTTGATTGAATATATCTAAATTTAATACATTTATTTATTTTTTTTGTAATGTTTTCAAAAATTGGATTAAAAAATTAAAATTGAGTATAAAAAATTTTCTATTAGTTCAGTGATCTTTCTTTAACTCTTAAAATTTCAAGTATTGCCGAAAGAGATATTGATTATCTAAATTATCTCAAAAATAATATATATGGAAAAAAGAAGTTTTGAAACTCCCACCTATCTAATAAGGAGTACCGGTAAATGAATCCCTTACTAAAACAAAAATTAACATTTTCACTATAAAAAGTATGTAAAAATGTTTTCATATAATTTAAAAAGTAACATAAATTTAAGAGAATTTACTTTTAAAATTTCGATAAATTTAAGTAGAGAATTATGATAATGAGATTTGATTAGCTGGCGTAAACGGACACAAACACCTAGTTTAACCAAAAAAAACTTACTAAAAAGGTTTTAATTTGATTTCAATGTCATATATGCGGTTACGGATTTACGGTGTCAAACTAAGAACACAGAGAAGAAGAAAAAGACACGCTAAAGGTTAAATTAAAATGTCAATTAATGGACCCATTACGAGTGTCGGGTTCTAGTTGATTTAGAATATGATTTTAAGAGATTACTCTTTCGGCCCGCTGAGATGTTTACGTTAGTGTGCAGCACCTATTTTGAGACTTCTATAAAGTATCATTTCATAATGTTTTTTTTTTAAAAAAAAATTTTGAATAAAATTTAAACGTAAAACTTTCATTCAATTTTTTTTTTAAAAAAATATTATGAAAATATACTTTAAAGAAGCATTGAAAAACGTGTCCGAAAAGTAATATAAACATCCAAGTGAGACCGAGGGAGTACATATTAAGGTCACAAGTTCAAAACTCTTCGGGAGACATGGATGTAACTGAATTGTCATATTCCGGTGTACGAATATGCTAGCAGTATTCCAGATTAGTTGAATTATCGGGATAAGGGATTAACAAAAAAAATGTCAAATAATGAAACCTAAATTTATATAGCTGCAAATATAGTCGAGCATAGATGTGTCATCGTTAGCCCTAAGTATTTTAAACAGAACTGAGGACACGTAGCCCCGGGACACAGCAGAACAGGACACGTTTTGCAGTGTCACGTGATGTGGGGCCCACGTGACATGCATCCCCCATACTCTATTGTCCAGTCCGGCGGCTGCTGTTACAAGTCACGGAGCTTTTCATTGTTGCTTTAAAAACCGAGCACGCTCCGTTATAGAAATCGACCGATTTTTTAAAAATCGTAGATAAATCGCTTAAAAATTGGTCGAAAATATTTTTCTGATTTGACCGATTTCCGATAAATCGCCGATAAATCGCCGATAAATCATCCGATTTTTTAAAAATCATTCGATAAATCGTAAATCGATACCTCAACCGAATAGTTCCGATTTCCGATATTATAACACTATGGATAAGTAGTAAGTAGAACAATAAATTCATTACAAGCCAAGTTAAAAGCTGTGTGGGATGGAGTATACAAATTGTACTATTCCTATTCAGTCTTATCCCATATTCATGGACTTGTCACGTGACCACAATTTTTCTTGCCTGCAATTTTTAACCACCAACACAAGCAACTACAACAACTTTCTCTGAATTCAATACTAGAGTGCCATGTTACATTTCTCATTTTGATTTTTTACACTGTTTATAGTAAAGTGATTGACTATTAATTTATATCTAATTTATAAGATCAAATATAGTCATGAGTGATTATGTTGGATTCATATTTATGAGTAATTTAATACAATAAAATTTTTATATTTAATACTAATACGAAATTAAAGATATTAATAATCAAAAGTGTACATTGACAAACGTGTCAAATAGAAGGAAACATTTTTAGGTTGGAGGGAGTACTATGTTAATACAAAATTTTCAGGCTGGGAGGTTAGCTAACCATCCTTAGTTTACCGAGCTGGTTAAGTCAGGAATCGATAAATAAACTCCTTATTTTATTATTTAAACTTATACTTTAAATTTAGGTCATTTTTATTATATATTTGTCCATATTTTTAGAAAGTAAAATTTATTATAAGTCTTTATTATGGACAAATATGTGGTTTGCAAGATACTGGGAGCTTAAATAGTAAATTTTGAAATTTGTTTATTAATTTTTGTTAAATATTTAGAAATTTAGGTACGGGTCATGATCGGTATATGGTGTACTAATCCTCTTCCCATTAATTAATTTGAGCGGAAACTCATCGGAAATTGTGATCAATTAAAAAAAATTAAACTCGACTCGACTGGACTCGACTC
The DNA here is from genome assembly GCF_009905375.1 of Apium graveolens. Taxonomy (NCBI): domain Eukaryota; kingdom Viridiplantae; phylum Streptophyta; class Magnoliopsida; order Apiales; family Apiaceae; genus Apium; species Apium graveolens. The sequence continues at coordinate 9,586,991 of NC_133654.1, read as the reverse complement.
AAATTTAGAATGTATCTTATATATATATAAGAAGGGGCTTGTTTGTCATTATCGCATTCAGAAGAAATTTTTAAATTTAATTTTTTACATGCTCATTAATTTGGAAAGTTAAGTCCATATATAGAATACCCTTGCTTCTCTTTATGTGCATAAATATTTTCATGTAAACCATATATATAGTAATTTTATTTGATGTAACAAATGATTTTACACCTATCGGAATATATCATATAATGTATGATGTATCTACGTGTCTATGTTGCACTAAAATAGGCAATTGCTAGTGTAAACAATGTATGGATAAATACATAGGAGTATATAAATGGGGGGTTGTCCTAAGTTTGAGATCTACATCACATGGCCATTCTCCAAAAATGCACTAAAGAAGTAGATTCTCACACTTCCCCATATAATTTTTTTGCTATTTAAGCTTCTTCCTTTGTTGTACAGTAATCCTCAATTATTGACCACCTCAATCTTTGTTTTTGTTTGTTGCTCTTATTAGCAAGCCACGTACAAACATATCTTGTTAGTCGTGCTAATTAGGTTATACAATCTAAGCACTTCCCCTTACTTTGCAAGCACACAATTTGTAACAGCTATACTATGTTTTTTTAGGTTAAACAAAAGCTATAATCATGACTCACTATTCCTTTCGGATAACTATGACTCTTAATTAAATCTGATTTGTTCCCTGCAAAAGATAACATGCTATGGAGTAGGTTCCAAGTATGGGAATTAAAATATGTTCACAAACTGGATGCTCTCCATTAACAAATTAATATATTTAATACGGGGTGGGATAAATTAAGTAATTAATTATATTTTTTATTATCTGTATTTTTTTGGCTTTCTATATTTTGATATTTATTTTTCATTCATTTCAAAATTTATTATAATAAATATTTATTCTTAAAGTACATTTTATTATAAAAGTAAAAGGAAATAGTTTTTTTTGTCGGAAAAAAGGAATTAGGTTTAGTTGTTAAAAACTATATATTAATGGTTAATAAAATTTTGAAATATTGGAGCATAGTCAGTGTTACAAATTTCGGAAATCGGGATTATTCGGTTGATGTACCGATTTGAGATTTATCGGACGATTTTTAAGAAATCGGATGATTTATCGGCGATTTATCAGAAATCGGGTCAAATCAGACAAACATTTTTGACCGATTTTTGAGCGATTTATCGACAATTTTTGAAAAATCGTCCGATTTCTATAAGAGAGAGCACAGTTGAATAATCTACGTAATTAAGAGTTTATTATTGAAGTACACTTGGATAGGATAATTAAATAGTTAAGAGTTTATTGTACGTGGTATCAATTACATGTACTCGGATAATTAAGTAGTTAAGAGTTTATTGTATGCCGTATATGTTTTTGCACGTGTTTTTCAGAAAATTTCATAAAATGTATACTCATTTATAAAATTTTAAGTTATATTTGTGATTTTTTTTTTAATTTTTTGAAATATTGAGAAATGTAAGACAATGCTATAAAAGAACACAACAACAATATACCCACGATGGACTGATAATGATAGATCACGTCCTCTCCATTCTCTTTTATCCCTTTATCTTCATTTTGTGTTTCCACGCCAGGGCTCTACTCTACTCATTGTTTCCATCCCATTTTATTTTTCAACTTTTAGATGATTTTACATTTGTACCCTTGTTGTCCTCATCACTATAGGCAAACACAAGAACATACCGATTGATAATTATACACTTCAGATCAGGGGTTTAATTTTAGATTATTAATCTGTACAACCAGTGTTACATATTTCGGAAATCAGTACTATTCGGTTGAGGTACCGATTTATAATTTATCGGACAATTTTTAAAAAATCGGATAATTAATCGGCGGTTTATCGGAAATCGGCAAATCGGACAAATATTTTTAACCAATTTTGATCGGTTTATCGGTTGAGGTACCCAAGCAGCAGCAGTACATTTATTTTTTTGAGAAACATCATATACATCGAATTCTTGACCTCTCTTTTAAAAATCGATCAGTGCAGAATTATCATAAATAAAGTATAACTAAACCATAATTCAAACAGCTTTAAAACGCATAAAATTGTTGTCATGCATGGTTCTAGGCTTCTAGCACTTTTTCTCTATAAAGTACTCAATAGGAGTATTAAACTGTTGGATAATGATATGATTTAAATTTACTTTTAACTTTATAAATTATATCAATATCAAACTGTGGTATGGCAAATGGGTCCTTGACTTTGTCAAAGCCCATAATAAGTGTACGGAGTCTTTATGTCTCCCACAATAAACCTCCTCTAACCTCACAGCCTGTTACACAAACTTCATCAAAGTCACACATTCATACTCCACCGACCTATCCACGTCAATTATCAGAAAACGTGGCATATCCACAACATACCTTGATACACTAATCTCAACCACACCTGTCACCCTAAACTTCCATTTAACCTAACCATTGTAAAATATCCAATATTTTAACCTAACCCTAGTTAAACCTCAAGTTTAAAACTAGCTTATATACAACATCAAAACAAAGTTCACTTCATAAACACAAACTTGTCTGAAAAACACACCAAGATGATGATCGGAGAAAGATCCCGTCATTCAAATCCAACCGTCCACGTCCCTCCTTGGTCTTTTTCAGATAATCCAACGGCTGATATTAATTCTCTATCTCATAGCCCTAACACAAACCCTAATTTCTTCGAAAATGATTACTCTTTTTTCCTCAAAAACAACTCTCTTGCTAATCTCCGCAGATTTATTCAGTCCAATGCTGTTCTTGATGACGAGAATGAAGTTTCGGATGATGAAAATGATTTGACTCTCGACACGTACGCTTGCGATAACTTTCGCATGTACGAGTTTAAGGTGCGTAAGTGTGTGCGAGGTAGATCACATGATTGGACTGAGTGTCCGTATGCCCATCCGGGCGAGAAAGCCCGGAGGAGGGATCCTAGGAAGTTTCATTATTCGGGCACGGCGTGCCCGGACTTTCGAAAAGGTAATTGTAAGAAAGGAGATGTTTGTGAATTCGCGCACGGTGTTTTCGAGTGTTGGCTACATCCAGCTCGTTATCGTACTCAAGTTTGTAAAGATGGTCAAGGGTGCAGGAGGAGAGTGTGTTTCTTCGCGCACACTCCAGAGGAAGTTCGGGTTTTAAGCCCAAGAGCTTCGTGTTTGAGTGATCGTGATCACTCCTATGATGGCTCCCCTTCCAGAAGGTTTTGTTTCGAAGGGGAGTGTTCACCGAATGAGTCGCCGCCTATGTCTCCTATGGCGGCGGCTGCTGAGTTGAGCCGGTCTTTAGGCTCGAGTTCTGTTGGGGAGATGGTGGCATCTTTGCGTCAGTTGCAGCTTAATAAAGTGAAGTCTATACCAACTTCGTGGGCTTTACAAATGAGCAGTGGGAGTTCTGGACTTGGATCTCCCGGGTCACCTTTAACTCGGGTCGGGTTTAGTAGCTTGCCTAATACCCCAACCAGGTCCGTGACCCGACCCAGATCCGGGTATAGTGATTTTTGGGAGAAAATGAAGCTGGATGAGGAAGTTGAAGAGGAGCCTGTGATGGAGAGGGTGGAGTCAGGTAGGGGTTTAAGGGCAAAAATGTTTGAGAAGCTAAGCAAGGAGAATCCGTTGGATCGGGTCGACCCGAATCCATCAACTGGTCCAAACCCGGATCTTGATCTCGGGTGGGTGTCTGATCTGGTCCAGTAATTTCTATCATATCCTTTTGTTTGTAGTTTTCGGGTCGGGTCGGATGTATGTATGAAAATATTTTGTCAAGTATTTTGGAAGCAGCAAAGTGAAAGATTCTGTTGTAGATTTGGATTGGAAGGTTCTTTTGCCAAAAGTGAACAAACAACCTGGGCTGGTGGAATTTTGTATAGACATAAATAGTAAAAAAGTTTAATGTTTGCCTCATGGCTACTAACCAAAGACCAGGCTGATGAAGATGGATGTTGTATGGATCTTAATTTCAGTTGTATTATTGATTAAGATTAAGAAGCTATTAAGCTCTTAATTAAAACCTCATGTACTTGAATCTTAAGTGTAATTTACTTGAATCTTAAGTGTAATTTGAATCTTCAGTGTAATGAAATCTCCATGTAATGAATGAAATATTATTTTATAACTTTTGTCAAGTTTATTTGCAGTTAATTTGAGCTTTTTGAGTTTAACCACTTGTTTAAAAGCTATGAGTTGCTCACATTTTCATATTTTTTGATATTTTAGTGAACAAATATTAATTCATTGTTTGAAAATTTTACATTTGTTTGATTCATTAATGTGATATTAGTGTGTGCACTTGGCTTTTCCATGAGGTGATACTAATTGTGTGACTGTGTGCACTTGAGCTGTCATTGTTTCTGAATATTGAGTTTGACAAATGGTATTCTAATATCATTCTTTTTTTTATAAAACACTACTTTAATACCTAGGTCTACAACATAAATTGACATTTTCTTGACTTTATTCCATCTCCAAAGAGTGATAAGCTTTCCTTAATCCTTGCTTGAGTTTATATCAATATTTTCAAATTTGAATTCTAATACAAAAGATTTTCAAATTCGAATCATATACGATATAGACAGATCCGTAACCGAAATCTGCAGATACACAGATATGGTAGTGCAAATGTATTATAAATTTGGTGTCACAAGTGAAGGAGACAAAAGAAGGGGGAGTAGATAGCATAGTAAATGTGTGGGACAAGTGCAGATTTTCTTTGTGAAAAAGGGGAATGCTTCTCGGGGATAATGTTTCACACATAATTGCTTTCTTTCAAGATAACAGAAATAATAATAGTATCATCTCCTTATCCTAATTTTAGTTTTTATGTGGGGAAACAAAGAAGAATTACGTGAAATGAAAGCGAAATTAACAAGCTTGTTATTAATTGAGATAATGGTGGTGGCGGCGGATTTTACTTTACGCCTTTCCTTTTTATGTCGATAATCAAATTAGTCGACTTCGTTCGTTCTTTTGGAATTCATTTATGATTAGTTGTACTATTGTTGCATTTATCTAAAACCACCCTACCCTGTTAATCATCTGTTAGACAAACGTTATTTTCAAGGGTATGAACTAGAAAAATGAATTGTATAATGGTATCATTAGTAATATATTTTATCTTATTTTTTTAAAAAATATATTAATTTTCTAATATTTAGAATTTGAATAATTAAAAAATAATAAGCAAAAAAATATTTATAGTGATTATAGAAATAACATCAATTTACCTAATTTAAACTAATTCAAGAAATTATGAGTATTTATTTAAATTTTTTCTAATATTTTCATAATTTGTACTAACTATAATTCGAGTAAATGAAATATGACAATTTAAATAATAATAAAAAAGAAATAGGGATATTTCAAATTCTATTAATATTTATTATTTATTTTATTGTATATAATTTTAAATAAAAATAATTATTTTTCATATTAGTTTAAAATATTAGGTGAAATAAAAAGAAATATATGCATTGAACTCTTAATTAGAGTGTATTATAAAATTGGGTACGAAACTAATTGATAATTTAAAACGCTTATATGAAATACTAATATTAAGAGGATTAATTAATTAGTAGGGGAAATATATAGATAAATTGTGAAAATTATGAAAAATTATATTATTTTAGTAAGGGAAAATGGTACCACAAAAAAGTAAAAAATATTTAATGGTACCACCTAGAAGTATAAAACATTTAATGGTATCAAATAAAAAAAGTCAATTATATAATAATATAATTCAGAGTTTTATAATGTTCGTTTAACGTTTGTTTGACATAGTGCTATTAGATCGATGAATTCATATATAAGATAGTACCACCTAAAAAATCAAAAATGTCAAATGCTATCAGAAAAATCAATATCATAATTTCCATTACATCTAATATGTTTTAATAATTTTCTGTTTTCTAAAATATCAAACAAATAAATTTTAATCTTTAGAGAAGGTTATGTGGAAATTGTACTAATTTGAGAACGAATATGTTAAAAAATTGTCCTCTTTTATTATTATTTAGTTTATATTAATAAAATACAAAATAACTAGAATTCCAAATTCCTTCCGAGAGGCTCTCAGTCTTTCACTTTCCCCTGCATGTAATTATTCATAGTCAAGGCTTATAGTTCTTTTCTCATGTTTTTTCCATTTTCAATTATTTTATGTGAAAGTGAATTATCCAAAGAAAACGAGTAGAGAACAGACAATTGCGGACACATGGAGATAAGTAAAAGGAGAGAATAAGTAATCTTGGGAACTATGGTACGAAGTTAGCTAGATGGTCAATTGGTGGTGCATATGAGTTGGTGTCTGTATTGAAGAGACAAAAGATGGGATTAGATGCATTTGCATTTGTGTGGGACACTTGCAAGTTGCATCTATTTTTTATGGTCCTTGGGGTGATTTTGTCTTTGACATAATTGCTCGGTGGTAGCAATAATATTGTGGTCCTTTTCTAAGTCGTGTATTTATGTTAAATATATGATCTTATTTGGCCTTCTTCTAACATCTTAGTGTTTTTACTTAATATGGTATCAGAGCTAAGGCTGGCGGGAAGACCAAAGGTTCGATTTCCAGCCATCCTCAATATTCTCACAAACAATTTAATGTGGACACTAAAGGTAATTAATGCCCCAAAAATGGGCGCTGGCTTCGAGTGAGAGGAATGTTAAATATATGATTCTATTGGACCTTCCTCCGTGAGCTGGGTACTCAACAATCCAAGCCCATAATCTGAAAATGTTTCTCTAAAAAACTATGAAATATTTTGCTAATAGGTTTTGTGCTGGTGCTCGAGAGCCCATTAATGATTAATTTGACATTCGTGCAACGATCCTTGCCACTCTGAACTAACATGTCAATGAATCAGTTATTCTAAAACGTCGAGGTATTAGAAAATAAACATTTACAGGATTTTAGATTCCAACATGAGGAAGGTAAGGAGATAATTGAACAAGCACGACAATGAATAGCCAAACCCCCCCTGCAAGTAAGATTATCAGTTGATCACTGATCTATTTCCGATATGGCAAATAACCCTGCAAATATCGGAGAACCAGCTGATGCATCGACGGAAACACTTGTATCCTTCCTGGTATTTTTCGATTTCCCAATGGAACCAATTGAAGAGGATAGAACAAAAGGCAATGACACAGTCTCACAGGTGACTGAACAATGTAACAATTAGCAACAGAGCAATTCCCTGTCTTATTTCGATACTTCTCCATTACATGGGAAAAGTTGCGATCTTAACAATGTAATGTAGCAAAGCAAACGCCTGATATTTGACTGTCACTAGTGTTGGAATAATCTTAAATTTAGTTATTAATTATTTGTTTATTTAATTATTAGATATTTAGCAATGATTAATTATTAGAGAAAAATATTATTTTAGAATTGTTTAGTAGTGGGGTAGTGGAGTTATGGAGTAAATTATGGACATGTAATTTACCCATTAATTAGTAGTGGTTAGTTTTAGTAATAGTTTGTTTTAATATGTTTGTAAAGCCTATATAATGGCTAGTTTACCTTGAGTTTTATAAGAGAAGAAGAAGAAAACAAGAAATATAGCAGTACAAGTCATTTGCAAAAAAAATGTAGGTGTCTTTTTCTCCAAGTTTTTTCAACAACTAGACATTCAACATAATACCAGTGCATATCTAAGAAAGTTTGTAAAGATGTGATCTTAACAATGTAACTTGACATCATAATATACAATCTTTATCGAGTTCCGCAGGAAATAAACGGATCCAGGTATCATTCAGGCGCCGAAGCCTGAACGTATCCACAGGAAATTCTATATTTGTAATGAATAACTATCATTCCAGTATCCACATATCAGTATCTGTGTGCAATTCAGGCGCGAAGCCTGAACGTGACTCTGCATTACTCTCTACGAAGTGACTTAGTGGAACTATAAAGCAAGCAGCAGGATCAAAGAATCATCCTCATCTTCTGTTGCATATCCAAATCATATGAGTACATTATGGTTTTATAAGTCAGAGGTTGATTTTTTACCTGATAAAAGAAGCTGTTTTGTTGCTAGAACTTTTAGTTAAAAATTGGTTTGGATATCAAAACAGTACTGACGAATTCTTTTTAACGTCGAATGTAAATATTTAAAATCAATTTCATAAATTTTGTAAGATGCGTTTCAGAAACATAGCCTGAGAGACGATAAAAAACATATCTGCGATTGCTATGAAATCATCTTCCAATTGACTTCTGTTAAATAGTAAGACAGCTCTATCTTAACCTATTTATCATCTTTGCGCAATTCAATATGAAATTTTACAAGTCTTGTGACATTACAGATGCCACTGCTTTCGTAATTGGTTGCTAGCTTGAAGCTTCTGGTTCTAACTGCCATCAATTTGTAGACTTCTTAATCTCACCATGCCTAAAAGAAGAAAGAGGGACTGACAGACCAACCATGCACCGCGACACACATAAAAAGTACAAAACTCGTACTTAGGGCAACATTACTAAGATAGTTTCTCAAGAAGGTTCGTCAAGGTTCAATTACATGAAGAAACAACTAGCAATCTCCTTAGCACCAAGTCAAGTTATAAGTGCCCTAGAGAATTCACCTAACTTACTCTGATCTCAGTACATATTTGACAGACAAAAGTACTAGTAGCAAGACAATGTGTATATATTAAATCCATCCAAGTAGTTTCAGCTCCCTTGGCATTAGAGGTGTACAACGAACCGCTCAACCGCTCGCAATTGAACCGTATTTTGCGGATAATCGTGAAACACTGATTGGTTGCATATTTAAATTTTAAAAATCGCTTGCTCGGGGTTTGGATTCGGTTTCAAATTTTTAAAAATCACAAAATCGCAACCGGAACCACAAACTGCGACATATATTTATAATAAAATATAATTTTAAAATATATTTAATATCATACAAATTAATAAGTTAACACATTTATTTTATTTAAAAAAATTATTATGTATTATTCTAAGATTAAAAGATCTTTATTAATTGTACTCAACCCTAACTCATTCTTTTAATATCGTCTAGTACCGCACTCTGTGCTTTGTTCGTTAAATTTAGTTAAGTGTTTCGGCAGAACAAGTACCGCAAGTTTGATGTAATAGATGTTGTAACTCAGATGTTAGTTTTGTTTACTATTTTCATTAGATTGTTCAATTAAAATGACTATTCTCATTGATTTACATGTTTTAGTTAGACCTACATGACTACAAAGATAACTTTATGTACATGTTAAATTCTTTTTATTCTTAATGTGTTATGCCCACTTCTGGGCTTGGGGCCTAAACAGGTCCCCACGGGTACGTTGGAAAGATGGGCCTAGATTACTGGAAAACACGAGTTGGCCCAATGGGCTAGCACCTTGGTCTATATGTTGAAAGCATGAGCCTTTAGAGGAATACAAACTCGGTTTGGGCTCGTTGTGCAAGCTGAGCTATTTGTGCGGACTGGGGTCATGGGCTCATTGTGTGAGCTGGGCTCGTCGTGAGAGCTGGGCTCATGGGCTCATTGTTTGAGTTGGGCTCGTCGTGCGAGTTGGGTTCGTGAGCTCATTATATGAGCTGAGCACACATCGTGTGAGTTGGGCTTATGAATGCTTTGTCTGTGCCGGGCACAGGGGCACAGATATCCTTATAAACAGAATTAGTTGTCTGCAAGCCCACCACATGACTTCCGGCCCACACCTCTTATAAGCTGGAGGGGGCCTACCCACATGCGAGCCAGACTCGTGAGCCCGCTCTTAGTGAAATAATGAAGGATATGGTACACTTATCGATCTGGGAAGAGCTGATGTGAGCCGAGGCGACCAGGCCGACTCACATTAGGTTAATTTGTATGAAATATGGAAAATGACTCATAGATGACTGAGTTGTTCGTAAATTTCAGGGCCTACACGGGACATCCCTATAATCACGGGAAGAAATGCGGAGATGCTATGAAATTGTAGGAAGCGTGTGGGGCCGATTGATATTTACGTGACTAATTGGTTGAAGGCCTGACTTGGACATGGGCTGCACGGGTCGAAAAACCCTAACCCTAGCCTAGGTGACTTGTTCCCCAAGAACTACGTGATGCTTGATCCGTATAAATAGGGTACGTAGGCACTTGTATGAGATATGAGTCGACATTTGAGAAAGAATAAAGAAAACCCTATTCTTTCTTGAGGAGTCATCATAAAAGCTCAGCCACCCTCATACACAACCTTCCCCCACCTTCAAACACCGCCCTTAAACACCACCCATGATCTTCATTCCGGCCATCAACCTCCAAAACACTGTTGAACGAAAACCTCCCTTCAACATTTGGCGCTAGAAGGAGGGAAGCTTTTCATCTTAGGGAGAAAAGTTGACCAAAGAAGGGAAATCAGTGGTAACGCCATGAAGCGGAGGCAAGAAGGGGGACCAAAGCGGGATCGAGCAGACGCCCCTAAAGAATCAGGTGCCACCACCACTACCTGCACTCGTTGATGGACAGGCGGTCATGACATATCTCGAGGGGCTAGACAACTAGATGAATGAAATCAACACCAGGATGTCCAGGGTAGAAAGAAGTTCTACCCGGAAAGCTAAGCGAAAGGCACACTGCCTCAAACTCTCTCAGTGCAACTGGAAGGGCAAGGGTCCTCAGAAATGACTCATTCATGAGTTCGATGATGCGGCAGCTGAGGCCAAGCAAAAGAAGGAGGCATCGTTGGAGTGGGATGAGATTCGTGCAAGCCAGGTTAAGCGAGACAGCCGGATCTCTAAAAGATCGGGGCCGAAGCCAGCTTCGTCTGAGGCAAGATCAACCAGTGTGCTTGACCGAGTGGGAAAGAAATTAAGTGAGCACGACCTTAGGCTCAAATTAGAGAATTATAGAAAAGAAAGAGCGGAGAGGGAGCCTGAGGATCAAAGAACTCCGAAAAAGAATCTTGCGGCGACTCCCCCATGAAGACGTCACCGTACCCCACCTAGAAGGATGGAACAACGAAGACGTGGAGCCGATTAGGAAGGGGATTCCTAGGTGCAACCCGGGGGAGGGGGACGAATGAGCGACCACTATGCTCCCATTATTCGAGAAATACGAATGGTGACAAGGGAAATAGAGATTGTTAGGGTTGGAGACATAAAGAAAATTCTAGATCAGATGGAGGAGGAGAAGAGGGGTTCCCTGGCCTCGACAGCCCCTTCTCTGTTCACGACTATTATTCGGTCATCTCCCTTGCCTCGACTGTTTAGGCACAACCCTGATCTTCTATCTAATGGTGAGGCGTACCCGGCGGAATGCCTTATTCAGTTTAACACTGAGATGGAGTTTTATCAGGTGCCAAAGCTAACCCGCTGCAGACTCTTCGCAGCATTACTCCGAGGGAGTGCCCAACAATGGTTTTCTAAGTTGGGGCCAGCTAGCATAAGGACTTGACGACAATTGAAGGATCTGTACATCAAGAAATTTCAGTCCACCCTCCACTACTCACCTCCAATGGCCACGCTGACCAATATCAAGAAGAGGGACGGAGAACATCTTGCTGAATACTTTCGACGATTTAATGTTGAAGTTCTCAATGTTAGAGGTGCCAACGAGGGGACCATCAAAAACTTTTTGATTTCGGGGTTGAAAGAGGGGTCCAAATTTTGGAAGAGCCTCTAGGCTAGCGAGCCCGAAACCTTGGCAGCATTTTATGAATAGGATGAGCCCTTTAAGAGGGTGGAGAAATCAATGAGGGAGCTAAAGATCAATGAAAACTATCAAGACAAGAGAGACCGATCTTCGACCCTTGAGGAAATGAGGAAGACATATCAACGCTACTCAAGCCTAAAATGGCTGCCAAGGGCAGAGAGACGACCAATATCTTGACAGTAACTCACTTAAGGAATAACTCAAACTGGTTGAAGCTCTAAGAGAAACTAAAATAATCGAAGAACTTGAGTGCCTGGTCAGAATCAAGGATTTGATTAGAGAGCAACATGGATATGAGAAATTTAGGTGACCTTGTAAATTCTTATTTTGAATGTAGCTGCAAAAATGTATAAAATATGTACTTTGTTAATTTACTAGTTTTTGCTTAAATTTTAGCTTGGGGTTAGTCTTCTTACTAGGCATGAATTTGTGACAAGTAATCTTCTCACAAATTGAGAGAGATTGTTGTGCAAAACATGCCTATACATAACAAGACTAAGTCACTTTGACAACCCTAAGGATAAGTTGTATGATAATCTCTTTGTATTCCGTATTTGTATTTCTTGAGTCTGTAAAAATGCTAAATAGATTAGACTGGAGGATTTTTCTATGAACATCCAGCAAGCTAAGAAATAAACTCTGGAAGAAGATCAATCTTGATCATGCCTCAGAGAGAAGTGTAGAAGCTTGGAGTTGAATAATGTTGTTCTAGGAAAAATGTTCTAAGTCAGATATCGACAAGTCACACATCAAGGAATATAGAGATGTATGTCGATAAGTCAAAAATGGCTTGTAGAGAAGTCCCAAGAGATATCGACAAGTCAATCTTCATGTAGAGAACTAGGGATATCAACAAGTTAAAAAGTTCATCCGAAAAGCAAAGTCGTCCAACTTTGAGACCTATGAATAATTTTTCGATTAGAGATCACCTAACAATCAATATTTATCAACAATAAACAAAAAAAGAATAAAAAATTACAAAATATATCATGTTAGGAATATGTGTATTAGTTTGATGATAAGTTAAACAAAACACTTAAGTAGAAATCTAGTGTTTGTAGCCTCAACGGATAAGACCATCTTGGCTATCCGTTGAAGGAGTAGCTTTACTTAGCAATAAGTTTAGTATTGTAGCACATTTCATTCTCTGGATTCAAGTTGTAATTCTTAGATGTTGTAGGAAATTATCAGTCATGTTGACTACTAATGGATATGCAAATAGGAGGGCTAATTGTAAATATTTCATGCCTTGTAATTTTGTATTAGTGAAGAAGTATCAACGGATATTGATGACCTTCAACGGATAAGAAACAAAGCTTCAACGGATGTCTCTAATGCTTCAACGGATAATATCCATCAACGGATAAGTGCTTCAACAGATAAAGACTTCAACTGATAATGCATCAACGGATAAAGCTTCAACGGATAAAGCCTCAACGGATAAGGCATCAACGGATGAAAGCTTCAACGAATGCTTAGTTCATTAGCAGTTGATAGTGACAATTCACAAGCTGACAGAGGCACATGGGTTGACAGAGACAAACTGGAATGTGGAAGCCTCTAGGAGGAATCAAGAAAATGCAGCATTTCCATTCTGATGCAAACAAGGAAGTATTCAAAGATTCACAGATTATCCTAGATTGCATTGGATAGAGAAATGAAGAAGAAACATGTGAAGAATCTTTTTAATTGTATTTTACAGTTTTGTCTTCACTTGTAAACTTGGTGATATATAAACCAAGTAGCAGCTAATAATTAGAAATGAATTTTCCTGAGCTGTTTAGAAATATCAAGAGAGAAAATCATCTAGTTTGTACTAGGAAGCAGCGGTGATTTAATTCTTTGAATCACAGATTTTCTGAAATAACACATCTCTGGTGGAACAACAAATCCACCAGAAAAGTTTTTAAGTTCTTTGTGTTTTTTACATTTGTGTTTGAATATATATCTGTCTGTATTAGTTTCAAGCAATTCACACACTTGTTCTCAAAAACACTTAGCCTTAGAAACTGCTCAAAACTTGAAAAAGTTTTGAGATTTACATTCAACCCCCCTTCTGTAAATCTCATTGTTAGTCCACTGGAAATAACAATTGGTATCAGAGCAAGCTCTTAACATTCAAAGAGTTTAAAGATCTATTCTGCTAACATCATGAGTAAGAAGGATATTGGTGTAAAGATTCCGATCCTGGAAAGAGATAACTATCATCACTGGAAAGTGAAGATGTATTTACATCTTCTCTCTCAAGATGAAATCTACATCAACTGCATTGAAAATGGTCCTCACATCCCACACAAGGTGGCCACAGCTGCTACTGCTACAGTTGTTGTTGGACAGTCTATTCCCAAGCCAAAGGCAGAATGGACTGTTGAAGATATTGAAGAGGTCCACAAGGACAAGAAAGCCATGAACATTCTGTTTAATGGCCTGGATCAAGATATGTTTGACAATGTCATCAACAACCAAACTGCTAAGGAAATTTGGGATACTGTGCAGCTTATCTGTGAAGGCACTGAGCAAGTTAGAGAAAACAAAATGCAGTTTCTCATTCAACAGTATGAATATTTTCACTTTGAAGAAGGAGAATCATTGAATGATACCTTCAACAGATTTCAGAAACTATTGAATGGATTAAAGCTGCATGGGAGAGTGTACCAAGTCAAGGACTCCAATTTAAAATTTCTAAGGTCTCTACCAAAGGAATGGAAGCCTATGACTGTTTCTCTAAGAAATTCTCAAGATTATAAGGACTTCACACTTGAAAGATTATATGGAATTTTGAAGACATATGAACTTGAGATGGAGCAAGATGAGCTGTTGGAAAAGGGAAAGAGAAAAGGAGGATCAGTTGCACTTGTAGCTGACAGTGAGAAGGTTGAAGCCATGAATGAGGAAAAGATAATGCCAAGTCTCAAAATTGGCACAAGCAAATCAGAATCAAGCAAGGGTAAAGAGCAAGTAGCTGATGATGAAGACAATTCCAGTCAGGATGACTCTGATGATATTGATGAACATCTGGCTTTTCTGTCCAGGAGGTTTGCAAAGATGAAGTTCAGGAAAAATACAAAATTCACTAAGCCAAACAAAAACATGGTGGACAAATCCAAGTTCAAATGTTATAACTGTGGCATGAGTGGACACTTTGCAAGTGAGTGCATGAAGCCAACCTCTGATAAAAAGAAATTTGAGCACGTTGATTACAAAAAGAAGTATTTTGATTTGCTCAAACAGAAGGAAAGAGCTTTTCTCACTCAAGATGATTGGGCAGCAGATGGGGTCAATAAAGATGATGATATGGAATATGTCAACCTAGCCCTGATGGCTAATTCTGATGAAAATGAAACTAGTTCATCAAGCAATCAGGTAATTACTACTGATCTCTCTCAGCTTTCTAAACATGAATGCAACGAAGCCATAAATGATATGTCCAATGAATTATATCATTTGCGTGTTTCCCTTAAATCACTAGCTAAACAAAACACTAGGATCAAAGAGAATAATGTGTTTTTAAGTGATATGAATGCTGTGTTAGAGAATCAGGTAATTGAACTTGAAAAGATTAAACTTAAATGCTTGACTGTTGAGAGTGAACTAGAAGAAGCTGTTAAGAAGGTATAAATTCTTTCTAAACAGTTAAAAAGTGAGCAAGAGGTAATCAAGGCCTGGAAAATATCTAGGAATGTTAGTGTTCAGATTGCCAAGGTTCAGGGAATTTAATCATTCTGTGAGGATGCCTGGAAGAAAAACAAAAAGGAGTTAGAATTAATTGATGGATTGTCAACGGATGTGGAATCAACGGATGATGAAAGTTATCCATTGAAGGAAGAAAAGGAGCATCCGTTGAAGGCTCATCAATTAAAACAGACAAGTAATTTTAAAAATAAAAACCTCAATAAGAAGAATGATTCAACTCTCAAGAACTTTGTCAAAGAAGGAGCTAGCACATCCAAAGATGCCAGTAAGGTGAATATAGGACACATGACTTTAGATCAGCTGAGAAATAGGCTTAAGTTGGTTGAGGATAAGAAGGAAACTAAAAGAAAATCTAAAAGAAATGGGAAGGTAGGGATTAATAAACATAACAATTACACACCTGATAGGTATGCTCCTTGAAAAAGCTGTGTGCATTATAAAAGTGTTAATCACCTATCTGATAATTGCAAATCTGTTAAAAATACTCCCATGCCTTCAAATCCCTCCATGCCTAACATGTCTATGTCACCTCTGCATGCCATGCCTGTTATGTCTCATCAGAATCCCCATGCACATTTTGCAAACATGACATATATTAATAATCCTTATTTTACTGCATTTAGTATGCCTCAAATGCCATACAATATGCCTATGTGGAATAACATGTTTGCACAATCTATGCCTTATCAAATTCAATCAAATGTGCTAAATGATTCTGTGACTAACCCTACACTTCAACCAATCACATCTGAGATCAAGGTAGACCCAAAGTTGCCTAAGTCAAAAGATGCAGGAGGAATGAAGTCTAGGAAAAAGACTAACAAGGCTGGACCCAAGGAAACTTGGGTACCAAAATCAACTTGATTGATTTTGTTGTGTGCAGGGAAAAAGAAGGAATCTATGGTACTTGGACAGTGGCTGTTCAAGACACATGACAGGAGATTTCACCCTGCTCACAGAGTTTAAAGAGAGAGCTGGCCCTAACATAACCTTTGGAGATGACAGCAAAGGATTCACTGTGGGATATGGCTTGATTACAAAAGATAATATCATCATTGATGAAGTTGCATTGGTTGATGGTCTCAAACACAACTTATTGAGCATCAGTCAACTATGTGACAAAGGGAATACTGTTTCCTTCAATTCTGAAGCTTGTATTGTCACAAGTAAGAAGGACAATAAAGTGGTTCTAACTGGAGTTAGAAAAGGAAATGTGTACCTAGCTGACTTCAACTCTACAGATGCAGAATCCATTACTTGTCTTTTCAGCAAAGCAAGTGCAGTTGAAAGTTGGCTATGACACAAGAAGCTATCCCATTTGAATTTCAAGACAATGAATGATCTAGTCAAAAAGGACTTAGTTAGAGGAATGCCTCTAGTTGAATTCACAAGGGATGGACTGTGTGATGCTTGTCAGAAAGGAAAACAAAAGAAAGTATCATTCAGTAAGAAGCTTGAATCTGCAATTGATGAACCATTACAACTGCTACACATGGACCTTTTTGGACCAGTCAATGTATTGTCAATTTCAAGGAAAAGATATTGCCTAGTGATTGTTGATGATTTCTCTAAGTTCTCATGGGTCTATTTTCTTGGATCAAAGGATGAAGCTAGTGAAATTATTATCAATCATATCAAGCAAGTCAACAATCATCCTGATTTCAAAGTAAGGAATATTAGGAGTGACAATGGAATTGAGTTCAAGAATTTAACCATGAAGTTGTTCTGTGAAGAAAATGGGATCATGCATGAGTTCTCAGCTCCAAGGACCCCACAACAAAATGGTGTGGTGGAAAGGAAGAACAGATCACTAATTGAAGCTGCAAGGACAATGCTTGAAGAGTCAAAACTCCCAACTTACTTTTGGGCTGAGGCTGTTAATTGTGCATGTTACACTCAGAATATTTCTCTAATCAATCAGGCAAAAGGCATGACTCCCTATCAATTATTCAAGAGAAGAAAACCAACTTTAAACTTTCTGCATGTCTTTGGTTTGCAAATGTTACATCTTAAGGAATCAATCTGATCACAAAGGAAAGTTTGATGCAAAGGCTGATGAAGGAATATTTGTTGGTTATTCTGCTGGAAAATCATATAGGGTCTACAATCTAAGAACCAACATTGTCATGGAATCTGTGCATGTTGTGTTTGATGATAAAAAGATTGATGGACTAACAGATGAGGGACATCATGAAGGACTCAAATTTGACAACATTGAGATATATTGTGATAATAGTGAAGATGAGAATGATGAAGAAGGCATCTCAAGAAGAATTTAGAATCTGCCTTTGGATAATGCACATAATGCTGCATCCGTTGAAAGTCATAATTCAGCTTCCATTGAAAGAAGCAATGCAGCATCCGTTGAAAGACAAAGTGCATCATCCGTTGAAGTTCATAATGAAGCATCCGTTGATCACAGTCTGTCAACGGATAATCAATTCACTTCATCAGTTGATAGGGCTCCCAATTCCTTTCAAAGGATCAGTAACTCAGGGGGAGTTTCAACCAATCAACATTCTATCTCACATCATGACAATACTGAGGCAACCTCATCTAGAGCTAATCTACCACCTCAAAGGAAATGGACCAAGAATCACCCTTTTGAACTCATCATTGGTGATGCTACATCTAAAGTGCAAACTAGAAGGGCTACTCAAGATGAATGTCTGTATAGTAGCTTTCTATCACAGGAGGAACCTAAGAGAGTGGAAGAAGCTCTATTGGATCCAGATTGGATTTTAGCAATGCAAGATGAGCTAAACCAATTTGAGAGGAACAGAGTATGTAAGATGGTACCCAAGCCAAAGAACAAGAGTTTTATTGACACAAAATGGGTATTCAGAAATAAGATGGATGAAAATGGCATTGTCATAAGGAATAAAGCCAGATTGGTTGCTAAAGGCTATTCTCAACAAGAAGGAATAGATTTTGATGAAACATTTGCTCCAGTTGCCAGACTTGAGGCCATCAGAATCTTTCTAGCCTATACAGCTCATGCCAATTTCAAAGTCTATCAAATGGATGTCAAGAGTGCATTTCTAAATGGGGAATTGGAGGAAGAAGTTTATGTAAGCCAACCTCCAGGATTTGAAGATCCAAACTTTCCAGACTATGTGTATTATCTGTTGAAAGCACTCTATGGACTAAAGCAAGCACCTAGAGCCTGGTATGAGATTTTGTCAAAATTTCTTCTAGATAATCACTTCACAAGAGGTACTGTTGACAAAACTCTCTTCTTTAGAAATGTTAATGGCTCTAAAATACTTGTTCAAATTTATGTAGATGATATTATATTTGGATCTACTGATGATAAGCTTTGTAAAAAGTTTGCTAAGTTAATGCAAAGTAAATATGAAATGAGCATGATGGGAGAGCTAACTTATTTTCTTGGTTTACAAGTTAAACAAGTTAGTGATGAAATTTTCATTAGTCAAACTAAATATATTTATGATCTTTTAAAGAAGTTTGACTTAATGGATTGTTCATCTGGAAAAACTCCCATGGCCACTGCCACCAAGCTTGAATTAAACAAGGCTGAAAAGTCTGTGGATATTTCAAGTTATAGAGGCATTGTTGGCTCACTTTTATATTTAACTGCTAGTAGACCTGATATAATATTTTCCACATGTCTCTGTGCTAGATTTCAAGCTGACCCTAAAGAATCTCACTTAGTGGCTATTAAAAAAATCTTCAGATATCTCAAAGGGACTCCAAATCTAGGAATTTGGTACCCTAGAGAGTCTGGTTTTGATCTAATTGGCTACTCAGATGCAGATTATGCAGGCTGTAAAATAGACAGGAAAATCACAACTGGCACCTGTCAATTTCTAGGGAACAAGCTTGTGTCATGGTTCAGCAAGAAGCAAAATTCTTTTTCTACATCAACAGCTGAAGCTGAGTACATTACTGCTGGTAGTTGCTGTGCACAGATACTATGGATGAGGAATCAACTATTTGACTATGGTTTGACTGTTGACAAAATTCCAATATTTTGTGACAACACAAGTGCCATTGCCATTACTGAAAATCCAGTGCAGCACTCAAGAACCAATCACATTGACATCAAGTACCATTTCATTAGGGAACATGTGATGAAAGGTACAGTGGAACTTCATTTTGTTCCAAATGAAAAGCAGATTGCAGACATATTTACCAAGCCACTTGATGAATCAACATTCACAAGATTAGTAAGTGAGCTAGGCATGGTTATTAAGTCGACAAGTCGACAAGTCGAGCCCGAGTACCGTGGAATTGACTAGTCGATAAGTCGCCCGACTAGTCGTAAAAAGTCGTAAATAGTCGACAATATCCTATTTAGAGTAATTATAATATATAATATAAGTAAACAAACTTCAAAATAATAATTCAAGTAAAAACTAATAGATAATAAGTTCAAATACCCAAAGTCAAATATCTCTAATCAAATAAAAACATAACTAAAGAGTCAAATCAACTAAACAAACACAATCATGCATCATATTCATCCATCTCGGAATCATCTCCATCTCCTCCTTGGGTATTCTCCTCGGGTGGGACACCATAATCATCTTCCACTTCCTCATCATCGAAAGGAATATTATCTTCATCTTCATCTTCTTCATCAATCCGATCTTGTGTCGAACTAGTGTTCCGTCGAGCATAGGTTAGAGTGGAACCACCTCTAGCTCTCCTCGGAAAATGTTGAAATTAATGTTATAATGTTATACAGGTGCAACAGAGGTGTAGCAGTGGGTGTACTGTAATGAAGCAGAGTGAAGTGAAGCAGAGTGGGAGCAGAAGATCATTTTTTGATTCTGCTTTTTTTATTTTTGTAACAGAGGTGTATAAATAGTTAAAGAAGAAAGACCCATTGTAATTTGATGACGAGGTGTAAATGTACACAAAGTTTGTTTGATTGTGAAATATAAATAAAATTGAAAACTTGTTTTTGGAAATTTGATAAATTAAAATTCAGATGTAATTAAAAAATAAGGGGACTATGTTTTTTACAGTAAATTTTAAAATTATTTTGAAAGAATAACAATAATATTATGTGAAATAAGAATAATTAAAAAAATAAAAGTAATGAAAAAACCAGTGAACAAAATCAAAATGAAAATAATGAAAACAATTTTTGATAATTAAAGTAAAAATCAAAATCGAAATTTTAAAAAGAAAGTTTAAATTTTTTAAAAAGAAAGTAAAAAGAAATTATATTAAATTTTTAAAAAGAAAGTTTAATATATATACTTGTATATACATACGTACACGACGTTAAAAAAAGTTAAAAAGATGAAGAGGGAAGAAGAAGAAACACAGAGAAGAAGAAGAGAAGAAGAGATAGAAGATTGGAGAAGAAGAGACAAAGAGAAGAAAGACTTACCGGAGAAAATGGAGACGAGCCGCCGCCGGAGAAGAGATAGGATTGAAGTCGTCGTATTGCGGCTGTGCCCTTTCTTTCTTTGTGTTTGAGACAAACAAAACGTAAGTTAAACTCTAACAAACCCTTTTTTTTCAATTTGGGTCAGTAATAAACCGGGTTTTTGGTCGGGTTTTGGGCCGGGTTCCGGGTCGGATCCGGGTAAAGCCCATGAACTTCAAACTCACAAGTCGAGCCTCGACTTTTTCCCACATGTCGACTTGTCGACTAGTCGCCGACTAGTCGACGACTAGTCGTCGACGTAACAACAGTGGAGCTAGGTATGCTTAATTATTCATAATTTATGTTCTCTATATAATCTGTCTTGTAGCCTGAAATGAATTTGCTGCAAGAAAAAAGTTGGCTTTAAGTAAGACTTATCCTATCAACGGATATTCCCTATCCGTTGAAAGCCAAAATTGCTCTATCAATGGATGTTCATTATCCGTTGAAAGACAAATACATTTATGGTAATTTTATCCCTCAACGAATAAAATAGTGTTGATCATCAACGGATAACTATTTACCTTATCCGTTGAAGTGTCACATCAGTTACTTTAAGTGAGTCACAGCCGTTGATTCTTTTACTTAACCGTTGATACAGATATACACTATTGTATATATTTATATTAAAGGTAGTTTTCAGAATTTATACAGTTTTCTTTATACTTAAACGGCTGTAATTTGCTTGAAAGTATCATTTAATCATTTTATTTATGTTTTAATTCACAAAAGTATAAAAGCCCATTGAATTCTAATTTTCACTTTACGCTTTCTTGCAATTTCTATTCTCCTTCTCTCCCAAAATTCTCAAGTTTTTCTCTGCAACCTCTACTCACAATAATGGCACCAGTAGTCAAAATTATGCCTCAAACAGGATTTGTTTATGAAAAGAATAATTTCGTAGCCTTGGTTGAAAAGAATGAAGCCCATTCTGATTATCACAAGATGATGGACTTCATCAAAAACTGCAAACTAAGCTATACAATGCTGGAAGCCCCAACCATCTACTGTGAGGTGATTGAGGAGATTTGGACAACTGCAGAGTTCAACTCCACAGATATGACTATTGCCTTCTCTCTCAAAGGTAAGGATTATTGCATTAACTGTGATGATATACAGTCTTGCTTTAAGATGCCTGAGAATAATGCCATGACACCACACACTGTTAAAGATGTATCTGCTATGTTAGATTCCATAGGTTATGCTTTTGATTCTGCTAGTTTAGGTAGTATTAGAAGGAAAGGCCTTAGAAAAGAATGGAGTTTTCTTGGAGATGCCTTTATCAAGGTTTCCTCTGGGAAGATTAGCAATTTTGATGCCATAACTTCATCTCTTGTTAATATGCTCTATATGCTAGTTTTTGATAGGTACTTTAATTTTAGCAACTGTGTCATGCTAGAATTAGGTTCCAGATTAGGTAACAAAGCTAATAGACCACATAACATCTACTATGCTAGATTCTTTATGTTATTGGCTAACCATGTTGCTGAAGGATTGGTCATATCAAATGAGAATAATAAACTCAAATACTGGGCACAAGAGAAAAGGGTCCTTGCAGACCTTGTGAGAATGAACCTCAACAGCCAGGTGCCATTGGTATATTTGCCGATCATGAATGCACCACAGGTAAGTGAGGTAAACATTTCTATAACTCCTACTATTTCCAACCCCATTATTTCTTTGCCTTCTAGTGTGGTCATGGAATCTGTGTCTTTGTCCAAACAGGTTCCTACCAAAGCCACCAAAACTAAAGTTTTAAAACTCAAGTCAAAGAAAACTACCTCTGTTGTTTCTCAAAAGACAACAGTTGTAACAACTACCATAAACCCTGAAGGGAGTGAACAGGGTGTGAGTGGTGAGGGGAGGGGTGAACATCAAGAAACCCCCCAGGATAAGGAGGGAGAGGTGAGTGGTACCCAAGCCAGCCAAGTCACAGTCTCTCAAAAGACTGTGGTGGTTCAAAAGGTGTCTAACACATCCCTAGTTGCATCCTCCCAAAAGGGTGCAACTATTGAAAATAGTCCCCAACCAGGGACACAGACCAAAAGAGGGAGGGACACTGAAGCCACACATTTACCAATTAAAGCATTTTCAAGGAAGAAGAAGGCCAAGACCCTAGTTTCCACACAAGGGGCACACACAGCACAGATACATCCACCTGTATCTGTGCCTTCACAAATTCAGCTTGATGTGATTCCAGCAAATGTGGAGTCACAACCCCATTCTCTCATAATAGAAACACACCAATCATCAAACTCTCCATCACCCTCTCTGGATGTGGATATGATATTCACATCAATTCCTGATTCTCCCTCATTAAAACTCAGGGAGGAGCCCCACTCAAAACCTGATGATCATCATCTCTTGGATGATTTGTTGGATCATCAGCCAATTCTTTCAGATGTAGTTGAAGAATCTGTGTCACCACACTTAAAATCAATTCACACAGATTCAACAATTATGTCACTTTCTATATCTACATCTTTTCCTTCTTCAACGGATATCTCTCATCCGTTGACAAGTGGTTGTTCTTCAACGGATAAGCTTAACAGCAGTTATCCGTTGATACCATCCGTTTCCACTTCAACGGATATTCCTATCCGTTGATGGTCTCTACACACATAACAGAAACAATTCCAACTGTAGAGGACATGGTTACTGTACAATCACTTTTAGGTTTGAGGGAAGGGAGTGATCTTTTGAGTGAGAGGCTGGGTTGCTCCCAGGCAAAAGGAGAGGTTGAGAGTCACCATACGCATGCTATTTCTTCCAACATGGCAAAAGTGAGTGAGGGGAGTCCCACCTTAGAAGGTGAGGGTGAGGGTGTGAGGGTGTGTGTGAGCCAGGGGGAGCCCCTGATGCAAGAAAATAGAGAAAAAGAGAGAAAGGCAGGTACAGAAGCTATAAGGGTGGATCCGGCCATTGCTAGTGAGTCAATGAAAGTGGATGATGCAGAAAAGGAAAGATAATTTCAGCAACATTATAAAGTTGTAATTGATAACATTTCCTTGGATGCTGACACTTTTACTCATCCTGTCTCAGCCTATCAATTATTGGCTGCTCAGGGCAATGTGGAGGCAGAACAGACATTAAACATTGTACACACTTCAGAATCTCTTCTCAGAGACAAAGCTGCTGTTAACAAGATGCCTTCTCAAGCTGGTGAGCCATCTGAAGAATTTGGAGTAAATTCTAATGATGATGACTCTGATTCTTTGGATGAGAGCATGAACTTAGGGGGAGTAGCAGGTCCAAGTTCTGTTCCAGATCTTCCTGAATGGGCATTGGAAAAAGCATCAACACCAGGAGAGTTTGGTGTCACTTTGGTCAGACAAGTCATGACAATTCAGAAGGCCCTTCAGGAGACTACAGATGCTGGTACCAAGGCAATTCTTCAAGCTCATCTGGAATCTCTGCATCTCCTGCAGTTGCAGCACTTCAAACAGAATCTAAGTGTGGATGAGCTCAAGCAGGATATTGCTGATCTAAAATCCTACAATGCTGAGAAGTTGGATTCAGTCATACCTTATGGTACTATGCAAGATTTGTTGGGGAGACCGAGGAAAGAATCTGATGCTGACAAGAGACTGGCCAGATTGGAAACCAGAGTTCAGATCATTGAAGACTCTATGGTCACCATTCTTCAGAATCAACAAACTCAAACAAATCTACTCATACAGCTGGCAAATGCACAAGGCTTGACCTCTACCCTTGATGATAACAAAAAGGGGGAGAATAAAGGGGAAGGGGAAGGAGAGCCATCAACAACAGTTCAAATTCTCAAGTGCTAGTTCCTGTCATCACCGCTTCTCCAATTATTCCAATCAAAGGAAAGCTTGATGGAATTGATCTAATTTAGATAGTAGCAGCTGAATTGCAAGTCAAAGAGCAAAGGAAGAAGATTGATGAAAAGATGCAACAAATATTTGGTTCTACAACTTCTCAATCACAATCTGTGAAGCATAGTACAAAAGTGGAATCAATTATTATAGAGCTCAAGCCAGTAGGGAGGAATAAGGTTGGAGAGACTTCTTCCAAGGATTTGAAACCTATGGTTCTCAAGCCCAACAACAGATCTAATAAGGACTCTACAAAGAATCCTCTGAAAGAAGTGGATTTTCCTCTTCCAAAGGCTGATGAGGACAAGCTTTTGGGTAGAAGTATCTCAAAACTCAAAGAGACCATGGATGTGGCTGTAAGGAGGAACATGGCTATTATCTTCAGAGAGGGAAAGAGCATATGTGTGATGCAAGAACATCCCAAATTCTCAATAGCCAAGAGGGAAGAAACCAGAAGGTTAAAGGAAGAAGCCAAACAGCTAAAGGCTGACAAAAGAGCACAAACAAAGCTTGAAAAACAGCTAAAGTCAAGTCAGGCTGAAGAACAGAAAGAAATTGAAGACAAAAGTGAAGATGAAGCTATGGGGGACATGGTTGATACTGATATGGAGGAAAGAAGTAAGGGAAGAGAAGAATGGTAAAAAGGGAACAGAAAGAAGGTCAATGCAAAGAGAAAGATGATAGATGAGACTGAAGAATCCCAATCAATATCCAAACCACTACCCTCTATTCCTGAACCCATTGTGCCTGACCCCTTCATGAACATTCATGGTGAAACAATCATTCCCAAGGAGGAACCAATTGATTGGGACACCATCAAATTGCCCACCTTCCTAACCTCTTCTCCACCATCAAAGAAGCAGAAAAGAAGAATCAAATCAATACCCTCTAAAGCCTCAATCAAATTCACACAGAAGCCTAAGCCTAAGCCTCAAGCCTCTAAGGATGATTATGTTCACATCTGTGACATAAAAGAATTTCCAGACATTGAACTCTATCTGGATGAGCTGGAGGAAGTAAGAGGAATAGCTGCCTACAGACAGCTACCAGAAAGACTAGTGTTCAAATACAAAGGAGATGGGGAAAGAACCTGGCCTCTTTACAGAATTCTGAATGAAGGCTACTCTACCTTGATTAGAGTCTACTCAGCCATACAAAGGGATTCTGGCTTTACCAGGACTGCCAAGACTGAGATTCTCAACAAGATTGCCAACATAAGGAAAACTTGGAGGGAGCCCAATGCTTTGCCTAGAACATTACTCATTCAAGAAAGAGAAATTAAAATTCACAAATCACCTCATTGGTTGATGGAGTTCAGAGACAACAAAGGAGTCAGAAGATTTTTCAGAATTGAAGATCAGCTCAAGATTGCCAGTAATGAAACTCTCAAGGATATGCAATCTAAGTTAGACATCAATGAAGAAGATGAAGCTGAATTCTACAGACAACTTCAACTTCAAATAGAGGAGAATGACAGGAGGCTAAGAAAGAAAACAAGGAATCAAAGGAAAAGAAACTAATCTGCTCAGGCTAAAGGAGCACCCTTGGAAACAATGTAACTCTTCAATTCCATCTCAGCATACACATTTTTGTAGTACTTTTGAATTTCTGCTTTATTACAGTTTATATATTTGTCAAGTGTTTTATTATCATCAAGCTAAACCCAAATTTATGCCTGCAGTTCTAGTAGACATAAATAGGGGGAGATTGTTAGGAATATGTGTATTAGTTTGATGATAAGTTAAACAAAACACTTAAGTAGAAATCTAGTGTTTGTAGCCTCAACGGATAAGACCATCTTGGCTATCCGTTGAAGGAGTAGCTTTACTTAGCAATAAGTTTAGTATTGTAGCACATTTCATTCTCTGGATTCAAGTTGTAATTCTTAGATGTTGTAGGAAATTATCAGTCATGTTGACTACTAATGGATATGCAAATAGGAGGGCTAATTGTAAATATTTCATGCCTTGTAATTTTGTATAAGTGAAGAAGTATCAACGGATATTGATGACCTTCAACGGATAAGAAACAAAGCTTCAAAGGATGTCTCTAATGCTTCAACGGATAATATCCATCAACGGAGCTTCAATGGATAAAGACTTCAACTGATAATGCATCAACGGATAAAGCTTCAACGGATAAAGCCTCAACGGATAAGGCATCAACGGATGAAAGCTTCAACGGATGCAAGCTTCAATGGATGCTTAGTTCATTAGCAGTTGATAGTGACAATTCACAAGCTGACAGAGGCACATGGGTTGACAAAGATAAACTGGAATGTGGAAGCCTCTAGGAGGAATCAAGAAAATGTAGCATTTCCATTCTGATGCAAACAAGGAAGTATTCAAAGATTCACAGATTATCCTAGATTGCATTGGATAGAGAAATGAAGAAGAAACATGTGAAGAATCTTTTTAATTGTATTTACAGTTTTGTCTTCACTTGTAAACTTGGTGATATATAAACCAAGTAGCAGCTAGTAATTAGAAATGAATTTTCCTGAGCTGTTTAGAAATATCAAGAGAGAAAATCATCTAGTTTGTACTAGGAAGCAGCTGTGATTTATTTCTTTGAATCACATATTTTCTGAAATAACACATCTCTGGTGGAACAACAAATCCACCAGAAAAGTTTTTAAATTCTTTGTGTTCTTTACATTTGTGTTTGAATATATATCTGTCTGTATTAGCTTCAAGCAATTCACACACTTGTTCTCAAAAACACTTAGCCTTAGAAACTGCTCAAAACTTGAAAAAGTTTTGAGATTTACATTCAACCCCCCTTCTGTAAATCTCATTGTTAGTCCACTGGGAATAACAATTGGTATCAGAGCAAGCTCTTAACATTCAAAGAGTTTAAAGATCTATTCTGCTAACATCATGAGTAAGAAGGATATTGGTGTAAAGATTCCAATCCTGGAAAGAGATAACTATCATCACTGGAAAATGAAGATGCATTTACATCTTCTCTCTCAAGATGAAAGCTACATCAACTGCATTGAAAATGGTCCTCACATCCCACACAAGGTGGCCACAGCTGCTACTGCTACAGTTGCTGTTGGACAGTCTATTCCCAAGCCAAAGGCAGAATGGACTGTTGAAGATATTGAAGAGGTCCACAAGGACATGAAAGCCATGAACATTTTTAATTGTAATGACTTGGGAGTAGATGAAGAACATATTGCAGTAAGATTTTGTGAGAATTTAGACAATAAATTTGACATGACATAAAGTTAACAAAATTGCAAATATGTGGATGCAACAGTCTTGGCTAAATTGCATCCATCAAATAATACTTTTTTTTTCTTTTGACCAGCAAAACATAATCTTCATTCAATAAACGAGGGGTATAAAAAGCACCTAGTTCATATATATCAACACAAAATAAAACTAGACTTTCAACTTGAAACTACACAATATATCAACAACTGGAATGCGGTTTCAATAGGGCCCTTACTCTTCAAACAGGGACTACACCATTAAATCTCAGACAACAAGCTCTAAAAACCTAGTTCGAAATGATAAAATAACAATTAATCAATATTATATGTGAAGAAACACGAATGAAATTAAAAATGTTTAATTAACTTAAAACATCAATCCCCAGACTAAAAATGATACCACACATGCGAGGACGGGAAAGTAATCAGTCGGCCAAGTCTTGTTCTTCTTATACAGTGCCTTGATCAAATTCTCAATCACATAACACAATTGTTGACCAACCAAAAATTTACACACGGCTAAACAAACCTTCGGAATATCATATACTGCTAAAAGGGTCGCTTCGAAAACTACAAAGCTGGAAATACCCCAACTTTATAGTTTCCATGGACCTTTTAGCATAAACCCCATGAACAGCCTATTAAGAGGTAAAAATACAATAAAAAGCTCCCACACCTAGTTTTATGTAACCATTAACAATAGATTGTAATTATATAAAAGTAATGTTTGGAAGTAAAAAAAATTACAAAAAAATGTTACAAAAATAACGTGAAATGACGATATACCAGTATAGAAATTTTAATTACTTCTATTATTTTGAATGCATGGTCTTTTTTTATTTAATCAGTGAAATTTGACACGTGTCATTTTGTAATTATTTTGTTAATTAATTTTATAATACTGATATAAAATCATAGGGGTCCAATTTTTATATTAAAAATTAACTCAAATGAAAATTTAGTTCTTAAGAAAAATAATTGGTCAAGTTTTTCTTAAAAAATAAGAAATTTGGATAAAAGAGAAGAATTAGATTCATTAAACTTTTAAAAATATTTTCGTGCTTTATAATGAAAAAATTATATATAAAATTTTAATAATTACTCAAATTACCGTTGCACTTATAGAAAAAGGTTTTTCTAAACTCAAGTTGTAGAAATTTAATTACAGACAATTATATCATAAGAAAGGCTAAATGTTGATAATTATTTTGTTACAAAATAATCTCTTTAAATGAATATATTGAAATATATTTGTGGTTTACAATGTATTTTTAATTGTTAATTTTGTTTAAAAACCAATACTTGAATTTCTTATTGAAATAAGATTACGAGTCCAATTTTGAAAGTTCCCACAGGGCGTTCAATTATTTTACCCCGACCCTGATGCATATAGTACATTTTAATCAAAAATATATACTCTCTATTTACATCATATATACCCTATATTAGAGACATCACAGGTATTAGTCGAAACCATGTAATAATTTGATAATGTGTAGATTATTTATTAAGAAATATATTGAATAAAATATTATGAATGGAAAAATCATGACAGTTTTTTCACTTTTTTTCATGTAAATATTCATACTAACTTTTATAAGACATTGTCAAAATAAAAATAATTCATCACAACTTAAAAGTTAACTAAATGAGCTCGTAATTTGAATTTCCCGATTTTTCTTTATAATACGATTCCCACCATCGACTAGGCTATGAAAAATTCTGTTATTCCCTAACAAGACAACAAGAATTACAGAAGGGGGGGGGGTTGAATGTAATTCTGGCTTCTTTTTGAGATTTATGAAAAATGGTTCTAATATATATAAGTGTTTGATTTGCAAGGTGCGGAATGACAGAATTATGGAAATCAAAACACAAGTAATAAAAACACAAGTCTTTAAAACTTTCTGGTGGATTTGAATGTATCCACCATATATATATATATATATATATATCGAGAGAGAACCCTGTGTAGCTCAAATAAGCTCACAGCTGCTTACAAGTATGAACAACTAAAACTTGCAGAGAAATGCTACAGGATACAACTTACAAATGTTTCTGTGAAAATGTATTTTCTTAGTCTTGTTAGTTGTTGTTCTATTTGCTGCACTTGGTTTATATCACCAAGTTTACATAGCAAAAGACAAGATAATAAAACAAAACTATCAAGTCTAACTCTATGCTGCTTCATTACTCTATTCCAACATCTTTGAAAATCTTCGTAGCTTGCATGAAAATGGTAATGCTCCTTTGTTCTCATTTTCCTGCTTAACAGGCTGCCACATTCCATTTGCTAACACCCAACGCATGTGACTGTGTTGTCACTGTCAACAGATATTTGAATTGATCATCCGTCGGGTACATGCTTGTTATCCGTCGGGTAGCCTTGTTGATCATCCGCCGGGTAGCTTTGTTGATCATCCGTCGGGTAGCCATTTATCACTTAACTCCATTTCATTTGTGCAGAATTACAAGACGTCTTATATTTACATTTAATCAACCTATTCTGCACATCTACTAGTAGTCTACATGGCTCATAAGCTACTACAGAATCTATATAAAGATGTTTGCAGAAATGTGTTACATGACTTATTGTTACATAAGCTACTCACCCAATGGATATCAATTAGTCATCCGTCGGGACTATAAAGATTTATCCATCGGGACTATAATTGATTATCCGTTGGGTGCCACATAATTCACTAAGTTAAATCTACTAAGGTGTTTTGTTTGACTTATCATCAAGTACACAACATATTCCTAACAAACCCCCAATTTATGTCTACTGGAATTGTAGCCATAAATTAAGAGAAACTTGATGATAACAAAACATCCTAAAGATACACATTGAAAAATAGTAGATAAAACTAATAAGTGCTACAAATTTGCTGAAAATTGAACAATGCAAAGTACACAAAGAAATTGCTCATAATTGTTATTAAGGTGCTCCTCTAGTCTGAGCAGTTATATTTATCTCAGGAATTTAGCTCAGGAATTGGTAAACTATCCCAGTCTACTGGCTCATCCTTGGAACAATTGGTTCACCATGGATATTTCTTGTTGGATCAAACACTATGAATTCTTCAAATACCACTGAGGGTTTTGATGTCTGAGTTGTAGTTGTAGGCTTTTTGGGAAACTGATCTTCCAATTCCTCTTCATCAAAGTTCACTTTCCTCTTGGAATGAAGTTTGTATCTAAATCTTCTTTTCTGCTGTAATTCTTCTTGCATTTTTAGATCATTAGGTTCAGTGATTACAATTGGTTGTACATGAGGTTCTGTTGAGGTTTTTACAGCTTGAAGCTTGGCCAAGATAGCAGCTTGTTCTTTCTTTTGCTTTTGCTTCTGCTTCTTAGCATCCAAAGCAGCTTGCTTCTTCTCTAGCCTGATTCTTTCGTTCTCTTCCTTCTTAGCTTCCACAAACAGTGGATGTCCAACCACCACATAAATCTCCTTACCATTTCTGTAAATTTGGGAAATTCTTCTTTTCAATGCTGAATAAGCTGGATCCTTGTAGAATGCAATATATCTTGACAACAGTTTCTTTTGATTTGGATTTGGTGTCTCAAATACTGTATCCATAGGATTCTTGTCTGAAACCTTATGATAGTTCCATTTGGCCTTCATGATGAGATCTTTCTTTGGAGACTTGACACTGGAAGTTTGACCCCTTTCCAGATAGTTCTTACTGATATCATTCACAGAGATTTCCATGACTTTAGAGTGATGATTGAAAACTTTGTCTGGCTTCTGTGTTGGGACAAAAATCTTCTGGATGTTCTCATTGATTTTCTTTCAATTGATTGGACTCAATTGCTTCTTCTCAGCTGTTCTCAAATTGGCTGCTGCTTCTTTGATTAAATCTATGCTATTTTTAGCAGGTGGCTTTATGAAAATAATTGTTGGCATAATTGCTTTACTTACTTGAACATTGAGCACTTTTTGCTCCCCCTCACTTCTTGATTCCCCTTGACTGAATAAGACAATTGAGCTTTCTTTCTACCCCTTAGAAGAGGTTTTTTTCTCCCCCTTTTTGTTATCAGCAAGTTGAGTAGAAGAGGATGTTTGTGCTGCCACTAGCCTTTGAAGCAAGTCTGTTTGTTGTACATGGTGTAGATGAATTGCTGTTAGAAAGGCTTCCATTGCTGTCATTCTTTTCTCTAAGGAATCCACCTTGGTTGCAAGATCAATGTTCTTCCTTAATTGTCTTTTGATATCAAGTATTGTAGCTTCTGGAAGTTTAGAATCCAACCTTGCAGAAATGTCCCTTTTTATTTGATCAATTTCACCTTTGATAGTAGTGACATCCTGAGTATGTTGAAAACCTTGGATTTGTTGTAATTGCAGAGAAGCAAGGTGTGCTTGGAGGAGCTTCTTGGTGCTGGCATTTGTTGTGGTTTGAAGAGTAGAATGTGTCTGATTTATAAGTTGAATCAAGGTTGTCTTGAAATAGTGTTCATCACCTGCTTTGAAAATGCCCAAGATGGCATACCAGATCTGGAACTAGGGCCTACTCCCCCCCTATGTCCAATGGCTCTTCTTCACTTTCTGCATCCTCACCGCCAAAGAATTCTTCCGAACCACCAGTCTCATAGTCAATATCACAAGCTGTAGAGGGAAGAGCTGTGATTGCATCCTTTGTTCTTTGCATAGACTGTATGGTGTGCACCAAATTTAGCATCCTTTCTGCATTGTCATTGCCCTGTCCTGCTAGAAGTTGATATGCTGGAACAGGGTGAGTAAATGTCTCAGCGTCCAACGAGGTAGAATCTATAACATCTTGACTTTGCTGAAATAGTCCCTCCCTGTTTGCATCCTGGACATTCATTAACTCACTTGCAAAAACATCCACCCTTATATCTCTAGTACCCGCATTTCTCTCATTATCTCTCTTTTTTTTGCATCAAAGTCTCACCTTGGCTCCCCACCCTCACACCCTCACCTTCACCATCTAAGGTGGGACTCCTCTCACTCACTTTTACCAGTCTTGAAGAAATGGACTGCATTGGTTCACTCTTTTTCTCTCCTTTTTCCTGGGAGCAACCCAGACTCTCACTCAATTCACTCCCTTCCCTCAATCCTAGGAGTGATTGTACTACTACTAAGTCTTTTGTACTTGTAATAATTGAAGAAATTTGAGATTATGCAGAGACACCCGATGGATGAGAAATATTCATCGGGTTAGTAGTTTTACTATCCGACGGATGACTGCTGTTAAGCTTATCCGTCGGGATACAATCACTACTCAACGGATGATGAATATCCATCGGGATAGAAGAAATAAATGAGTTTGGAATGGAGACTATTGTAGACTCTGTGCAGATTGATGAAAATTTTGGCACATATGTCTCAACAGTCTCAGAAAGAAAAGGCAAGTGAGCCAATAAATCATCTAAAAGATGATGCTCACTTGTTTGGATTTTTGGCTTCTCTAAGAGAGTTAAAGATGGAGAATTTGGAAGTGATGTGTTTATCATGTCAATATCCAATGAGTGTGTGGGAGAATTTGGTGTATCAGGTGCTTCAATTGTAAGAGATTTTGGTTGTGACTCCACATTTATTGGAGCCACATCAACCTGACTTTGAGAATGTGCAGTGACCGTGTCTTTAGAACCAGTTTGCACAGTGTGTGAACCCTGTGCATCCCCAAGGGTTTTTGATCCTTTCTTTCTGGCATAAGTTTGTGGTGAGCTAGTGTCCCTACTCCTCTTGGCCTGTGCTCCTGGTCGGGAGCTTGTTTCAATGGTAACATCCTTTTGGGAGGATGAAACCAGTAAATAGCTAATATCCTTGTTAACAACCACAGTTTGCTGGGAAACAGTGGTGTGGCTAGGTTTGGGTACACTCTTCTCACCATCCTTATCCTTAGGGCTTCTTAGATTTTCACCCTATTCCTCACCTTTCTTACCCACCTTCACACTCCCCTCTTTAGGTTTGGTGGATTTTACAACTGATCTCTTTTTAAAGAAAACAGAGGGGGCTTTCTTAGCTTTGGATTTAGAAACTTTTATTGGTTTGGTAGTTTGGGTAGGTAAATGTTGGGTCATTGACACAGTTGCCATAACTGTACTAGAAAGCAAAGAAATTTGTGAGGTTGGAAGAGTGGAGACAGAAGAAATTACCTCACTTACCTGAGGTCCCTCAATTACTGGAAAGTAGAATAAGGGAACCTCCTTGTGATGGTTTGCTCTGTTTAAATCTGCAATTATCCTTCTTACTTGAACCCAACAATTCAGCTTGTTGATTGGGTTCTCAATTACAATTTCCTCAACAAGATAGTTAGCAAGCATCATGAAAAATCTAGCATAATAGACACTTCTACCTCTCTTATTGACCTCTCCTAACTTAAAGCCTAACTCAAACAAAACTAAATCACTGAAATTAAAGTACTTATTAGTAACTAGCATGTAAAGCATGTTAAGCATATAAATGTTTATAGAATCAAAGTTACTAACTTTACCAGAAAATACCATAGTCACTACATCACACAGGTAACTCCATTCCTTCCTAAGACCCAACCTCCTAATTTCACTTAATTTAGAAATAGTGAGTGCATAACCCATGGAATTAAGCATATTAACAATGTCAGTGTCTGTGTGTGGAGCAGTTACAGTATTATCAGAAATCTTGAAGCATGCTTTGATAACATCACTATTTATGCAAAACTGCTTACCTTTCAAAGTAAATATGATGGTTTTGTCTGTCAAGTTGTATACTGCAATTGTCCATATCTCTTCAACAACCTCACAGTAAATGGTGGGTGATTCCAGCATGACATAGTTTAGTTTGCAGTTCTTCACAAAATCCATCATTTTGTAATAGTCACCAGACTGTTGAATCTCCTTGTTCACCAAAGCTAAGAAGTTGTTTTTCTCATAGATATAACCAGTTTGAGACATGATTTTCACTACAGGTGCCATTGTTAGAGATTTGGGATTTGCAGAGGGAGAGTTTGGTTTTGAGAAGAAAGAAATTAGAGCAATTGAATCTTGAGAATGATAAAAGAAATGAATAAAAGTGAATTTGCTTTTATACTATCTCAGAAATATACTGACAAAAATAATAAAGTAAAATAAAGTAACCAATAAAAATTGCCCAAAATAGCCGTTTAAAAAATAAACTGTAAAAATTCCGTCACTTATCCGTCGTGTCATGCTTACAAGCTGTAAGTATACCTGATAATGGAGTAGTTGAGCAACAGGCTAACAATTCCTTTGACATCAAGAGGTAAGGAAATCTTTCTTCCTTGATTAATAATGTTTGCTTTAAATCATAAAGTGCATGACATCCATATGCTTAATGGTATAGATAGAACTAAAATAGGCAACTATAAACAAGCGTCCAAAGTTCTATTTGGCTCATTCATTACAAAGAACAAGGTACCTGTAAGTCTTAGAATCACTCTATTTATGTTAGAGAGATTTAAGACTTACCCTTATCCAATCCCTAACATAAGGTCTACAGTAATAATTTGTAGGCTCTTGTACCTGTGGAAGCACAAACACAGGAACACCAACATGGGCCTTCCCAAACTGAGACCCCTCTTTCTTTAGCAATAGAAGCTAGGAAACCAACCCCTTCATTCTCTCAAAAGGGTGAAGTGAGTAAAAAGAAGAGAAAGCAGGCACCTTTGACTGTGATAAATGAGCGTGGTGATGATCAAACACAAACAGAGTCAACCTTGGTCAAGAAATCGAAGAAGGAAAAGCAAACTGAGTTGACCACTCAAGCTACCTTTGCATCATATTAAAAGGATGTAGTTGCAAAAGAGGGCATAAAACAGACTCTAGGGGTATCCTCACAACAGGATATCTCTATTTAAAAGAGCACACTCCTTAGTGCACCCTGTAAAGAGTCTGCACAAACACTTGAACACATTCAATTGTATGAAAGAAGGAATAAGGATGGAACACACAAAGAGAACACATCTTTTGAAGCTCCCTCATGTATTCAGGGGGAGCTGCTAACACTCAATCCTGAAATTACAAATCAAATATCTAAAATTTCTTCTTCATATAATGAAACACTTGAATCCAACTCTCAAGTGTTGTCAAAATCAAGAGACATGGTTCTTAAAACTGTGATCACCACCCAAGAACCACATTTAGTTGATGAGAGGCTACACTCTGGGGTAGACCTTGATGACACCAACACAAACACATGGGTTTCATCAGTTTTTACTGAAGACCCTGTGGTATCTACTCAAGCACCTTCATGTGCTAAATAATCTTTATAGATTAATAGGTTTGATGGTAGTACTCCTGAGGGGGGGGGGCTATCTAAATCCTCTCCAATTCAATTGGAGGTTCCTCTTGTAGGAACAACTTCCCTCAAAACCCTCGCTGGAATTACGTTAACAATTGAAGCTAGGAGTCCAATTTCTAGTGAGCCTATTATATGGGAGGCAGGTCAGACACATTCAAGTTCTAGCTCTTTGCAAGAAGAGCAAGGTTTTGAGGCCATGGTACATGACAGTAACCTAGTCAAATCCCCTCCAATTCAATTGGAAGATCCCGTAAGTGGTGAACAACACACTGTCATAACCACAGTTCCAATTGTGAGTTAAACTGTGAAATTTGTCACATGTAATGTTACTGAACCCCAACCATCCACCTTAAACCCTACATACATACCTTCTACATCAAATCCCTTTCTACCACCAACACACCTTATCTCTCAATGTTTTCAAGATGCCCAAGCTTAACCCACTATAATGAATGATCTTTTGGTTGATCAACTTTCTGGCCTAGCCAATATCACACAACAACTTATAACCACAAACATGTCCAATCAGGACTATCAAGCAATCTTGATGTCTTATAAAACTGATGTTAAAGAGCAGCAATAAAAGATTGTGAATGAAGCTGACCAGGATGAAAATGTTGATGCTTGGCTAAACAAGGACTTCAGCTTGAGCATGGATGAGGTCTTGGCAAGATTTCGGGAAGAATATGTCACCATTCTAGGAGGCAATGCCAAAGCCCTCACTCCACAAGAAGTTTATGATGTTGTGATAGTATTTTACAAAGCTCAACTTAAAGCTTTTTATCTCATGAGTAAAGCTCTACAACATACTCTGGATAGTCATGAAGACATAATAAGGAGGATGGTGAGGGAGAGACCGGATGATCTTGTCCCTACTCAAGTTCAAATCAAGAACAAGTTTCAAACTTTTGCTGACCAAATGGCAAGTTTGACATAACTACCATGGAGCAAAGCATTAAAAATCTCAAACAGTCCTTTGTTGCTCTCCATGAAGTTGTCCAGAATCACATCACTAGTACTAATGAGACAAGGCTCAAACTGGATCAACTGCATCAGGCTAGGTATAAACCTTCAGCTCTGTTAATGAAAGGCATCAAGGAATCTGTACAAGCTACATTTGGGGCTCCTGTCTCCTTAAGATCTCAACCACCTGTGTCAACATCAACCAATCTCCAAATTCAAGCTCTTCAATCTCAAGTCTCCAACTTACAGTCTTCCAATGATTCATTAACAACTCAAGTCTCTCAACTCACAACTATGGTACAAAGTCAACAGGTTGACATCCAAACTCTGGTGGACTCTCATAAGCATCTTCAAATTCAAAATTCTGTATCTTTGGGAGCCATCATGGGTGCTCGAAATATTCCATTGCATGCACTTGCAGAAACTGTTAGACCTGAAATCCCTACACCTCTCATCTTGCCTGCTAACAAGACTAATGGGAAGATATATGCTAGGTTCCTAAGATCATCTGTCCAAGCTCAAAAAGGCAAATCCAGGGAAACTGAACAACAAGTTAATGTTGGAATGGAGAGGCTACTAAATGCAGCTGAGGGACCAAGTCTAAGAAGAGAATTTGATGAATTGCTAAAGACTCTCAGGGCTTTTCTAAACAACAACTTCTTCACATACAAAAAGGCCTTGGACAAGACAATAAATTTCATTAGGGTGATCTTGGTGACAAAGGACAATTTTCAGGAGAAAAGGATTGTTGTTAATATAAATGACCCTGGTGTGGATAGGTGTATACATGTGTCTTAATAAGAAGGGCATCTGAATTGGTTATTCTGATCAACAAGTCAACAGAGTGATTCATGAAGACACTCTCTTGCTAAATGAATTGAAGAAGGCTCAAGTAGCTGCTTTTCTGGAAGCATATTTACAACCAAGCAAGTAGGTTACATCTGTCTAACCACCAAACATTGCAAACATTTCCAAATTCCAAAGCAATGTGTCATGGAAAACAAGAAGTTGATAATGATATTGGAGACAGACTTGAAAAAAAATCATTACAAGATTGTTGAAGATGAAGACATGATCAAGTTGCTGGGGAGATATCTGAAAAATGCTGAAACCAATTTGCCCAAAACTCAAATCAATACAAATGGTGATTTGGATGATGATAAGCAGAAGAAAAATGATCAAAAACCTTATGGCTCAAATCCAAGTCAACCTTCAAAGGCAACTGGCATCAAGACAGAAGACAAGAAGAGAGAAGACAAGAAAAAGGGAGATTAAAGAAGAAGAAAGAAGAAGAAAGATGGTGAAGGCTCAAAGAAAAATGTCTGACCAATCTAATCCAACATGCTCAAACCACTAAACCTACAAGCTCAAACATTCAACTACCCTTGACCTCTAAGCCTAAACTTATGTATAAACAAACTGCAAACACTCTACTTAAAATACCAATCACCTCTAGCCAAACGACTCTAAAGAAAATTTCAAACCTACCTTCATTTAGGCCACCTATCAAAACTCATTTCAAAACTGTTGAGAGAAAGCAAAAGAAACTGCAAGTTGAAGAAAGAGCTATATGGAATTGCTTTGGTCAAATTGACTTTCTACCATTGAACTGGTGCATCACAGATGATGACTATTTCAATAATTAGCTAAAGAAATGGTCAAAGTTTGGGTTGTATCATTGAGGGAAGTCAGAATTTATTATTAAGATGGCTCCTACACTTTACTTAGAAGGGAGTTAATGGACACACTTTCAATCACAGAAATCAAAAGGGTGATTAGCTTGATGAAGGATAAGGACACTAGTACAAGAGCATGGAGGGTTGTGTTATGTGTATGGCTGAAAGTAAGAGAAGAAAGAAGAGTAAAGGTACAGGCTGAAAAGGATGAAAGTGATAGAAAATATGCAGAAGAAATTGCATTATTTGAACAAAGATCAAATGAGCTCAAGGCAAAGGGGATGTGCAGAATTTCCAAGGATGGACATTTTCTGAACATAAAATTTGTGGCAGATTTTCAAGATTCAGATTTGGTTATAGAAGCTCTAAGAGGGACACAACTCATAGAGGAACTTCAAGTACTTGTAAATCTAAAGGACCTCATTAGAAAGGAATCAGGGTATGAGAACTTCATGTGATGAATATACATATCAAATTCATGTAATCAACCCGTGTATAAAAGTTGTATTTGTGCTCTGTCAGTTTTATTGTAATTATTTTTTTTGTTTACTGTAACTTGGGGTTAGTCTTGTTACCAGACATGAATTTGTGATAAGCAATCTTCTCACAAATTGGGGGAGATTGTTGTGCAAGACATGCCTGTACAATAACAAGACAAAGTCATATTGACAATCCTAAGATTTAATTGTATGATAGTCTAAATCTGTATTTTGTATTGTATTACTTGAGTCTGTAAAAATTTTAAAGATCAGACTGGAGTATTTTTCTGTAAACAGTCTCAAGCCTAAGAATAAACTCTAGAAGAAGACCATCAAGGTCATGCCTCAGAGAAAAGGTGAAGAAGCTTGAAGTTGAATAAATCTATTTTAGGAAAAATGTTCTAAGTCAAGATATCTATAAGTCACAGATCAAGTCATATAGAGAAGTCATTCGAGAAATCCGGAATGACTTATCGAGAAGTCCAAATTGTCTTATAGAGAAGTCCCAGAGATATCGACAAGTCAAATGAAGATATGAAGATTGGAGATATTGACAAGTCAATCTCTCATTAGATATCTCAGAGATATCTACAAGTCAAAATGTGTATAGAGATCTATGAGATATCGACAAGTCATTTTTCATATAGAGAACTCAAAGATATCGACAAGTCAAAATGAAGATAAGAAGATTGAAGATATCGACAAGTCAATTACTCATTAGAGATCTCATAGTCATCGACAAGTCAAAATTCTTATAGAGATCTCAGAGATATTGACAAGTCATTTCTACATGCAGAATTTTTGGAGATCTCGACAAGCCAAGTTCACTTATAGAGAACTCAGAGACCTTGACAAATCAAAGACACTTATAGAGAACTAAGAGATCTCGATAAGACATTATACTTATCGAAATGTCAGTTCTCTATACAACAAACTGGAGATCTCGAAATGAACCTCAAGTACAGAATGCAGACAAGTTAAATATTCAAGATTATCAATAAACAAATGATCTAATCACTTATATTGAAAAGTCTACAAAAGCAACTTGAAGAGTGCAAGATCAAGGGCCAAGATTAACTGACACAGGATATTCACAGACCTACATGATTTGCAAAGATTTACTAAGCCAGAAATGGAAAGATTTAGAGATAACTTAAAGTAGGATTTAGTACATCTTATTGCATGCTGTGTAAACCTGTATTTACTAATCTATAAAATAAATGCTGGTCCTTTGTTTTAGTTGTAACAAACAGATCTAAATTTTTTGTAACTCTCTCAAGATAGAAGCTGAGTTCTTTACTTACAAAAGAACCTAGAAATTTGTAGCAAGGCATACTTAATTTTAATACAAAGTTAAGTGAGTTTTGAAAATACTGTGTTTGTTGTGCGTGCTTTATTAATTCTGTTAAACACAATATCTCTACAAATTAATCTACTTTGTTCATCATCCAAAATAGTTTGAAAAAGGCTAGAATATCTAAAACACATTCACCCCCTCTGTGTTGTATTCAATATCTAACTGTAAATCCTTAAAAATAAAAAGTGTTTTAAATGCAAATAATTTTCCAATATAATGGTTTTCATTAAAATCCTAAAGATTGGAGGCATAAGTGGCTGTGTAACAACAGTCCAACAAAGTGTATGGAACACGGAGATGAATCAGGGCGTTATTAAAATCGGAGATGGATCGGTAATTAGAAGGTCGATATAGCGCCTCAGGTACCTTTATGACCGGAATGGAGGTCAATACAACCTAATCACCCATATTATATGTAAATGATATACACCCCAATCAAACTTTATCGATTTTACCCAAAAAGTGTGCTGGTATTTTAAGCCCAATTCATTATAATAGGTACTTGTCGAGCTTATAGCTCACCTTGTTATTGTCTATCTATCTTTGACAGTTCAGCAAGATGATGGTTAGATTTGGGCGCATTGTCTGTAAGAGTGTCTGTTAAACTCAGGTAGAAGGCTTTGGATGAAAGAGTGATTACATATACATATGGTCATCTGACAGTTCCTAGTCGAAATTTTACATTTTATTTTTAGAAAAGGTTGTAATAATTTTATAATCTTGTTGAGTAGTTATATCTTGTTTTATACCTTATCTTATTGGTCCTTGTAACTTTTTGGGGTTATTTGATACTTCCTCTATCCCAATTTATCTGTCATGTTTGACTTTTGTGGTCAAATTGACTCAATTTTGACGGAAAATTATATATAGTATATAAATGAATAAAAATATAAAAATTATATCATTATATAGTACATGTAATCTGCTTTAATACGTATTTTTTAGTTTTTCAAAATAATGAAAGATTAATGTTTAATTTACAATCAAAGTTGAGTCAATTTGACAATAAAAAGTCAAACATGACAGATAAATTGGGACGGACAAATATTATTTATTAATGCAAAATATTATTATATAAGATGTCGTGAGTCCTTAATCTTAAAACCAAATTTGAGGGTGTCACAATAACCATTGTCACTGGCAGATTCAAGATGGTCCCTTGTCCCCACTAAGATCAGAATAAACATCAATAAGTATAACTTTATACAATTATTAATTGTAGTTCAATTGGTTAGTATGTAGTAGGGATATGTACTATAGGAGTGTTTGGATCGTGGTTAATATGGTCGGTTAACGAGAATCGGAATTTCGATCTCATATCATAATATTTGGATTGGAAATTTGATGATTGGGAATGGGAACCTCATTTATATTAGATGGTTAAATCA
The DNA here is from genome assembly GCF_009905375.1 of Apium graveolens. Classification (NCBI taxonomy): domain Eukaryota; kingdom Viridiplantae; phylum Streptophyta; class Magnoliopsida; order Apiales; family Apiaceae; genus Apium; species Apium graveolens. The sequence continues at coordinate 9,545,031 of NC_133654.1, read as the reverse complement.
TACCATCTTTACCCCTTGGATTATCATTTCATACAAATTTCCATACCCCTCATTTCCCTTTTAGAATCCTATTTCCTTCATCGATCCAAACGCCCCCTATGCTGTGTACACCCAATTAGGGATGATAATCGGGTCGGTCGAAACAGGTTTGGCAAAAACCAAACCCGAACCCGGAAAAACCCGAACCACTAAACCCGAACCCGAACCCATCGGGTTCGGTTCGGGTTCGGGTTTGTAGATCACTATTAAATTGCACCTTAATTTACACAAACTCTAGTGAAAAATTACTAGGGTCTGATTTGAGTAAAGTGCTCATAAATACGACGATATTGAAATTTTTGGGGTTGAGTTAGAGGGTTCAGAGAAGATAATGGATCATACCACTATGAATAAAATTGTCAGTGAAATAATGCAATAATCTTGACCTTTAGTATACTTGTATTGAACATGCTTGCTAAAAACATATTTCAACAACTTTAATGCAATAATTTGTAAAAAATATAATTTTTTAGTACTAATATTAGTAATATATTATATTACTACTTTTAAAATATAAAATATTATTTATATATTAACACGGGTTTCGGATCGGGTTCGGGTCAGAATAGAAAGAGTTTCGGGTTTTCGGGTCGGGTTCGGAACGGTATGCCTTAAACCCAAACCCGACCTGAAAATGGTTCGGGCTTAAAAATCAAACTCGAACCCGAATCCAAACCCGAAATATTCGGGTTCGGTAAAACCCGATCGGATCGGTACGGATCGGGTATCCATCGGTTCGGTACAAATTGTCATCCCTACAACCAATAGACCACGGTTCGATCCCTATGATCGCTCTTGCCTTCTTTCGATGCAGTTCAAGCATACTAGTTATCCTTTTTTATTCTTTTATATAATTTAATTTAATTGTAGGTGAATGTAGGATTTTATATTTATTTTTATATTCATAGTAAATATGTATACATCTATACACTACTAAAATAACCGGAATGAGGTATAATTTGGTTCAACGGTTATCCCCTAATTTTGGCGATTAAAATGATAAAAAATAGTGTTATATATCCGTTAAACTACTAAATTGTTAAAATAATAGACATAATCTACTTACTCAGTTTGGGAGTGTTGTTGAAAATTGTTGTACTATGAGAAAAAGTGCTGGTGGAAAAAGTATTGTCAGGAAAATTAGATGACTGTTTGATATTTTTTTAATTTATGCATATTTTGAGATATAATATATAAAAATAATATTTTTGAGAATGTTTGATGGTGAAATTAATATCTACTTCCTACAAAAGTTGAAAACAACTTTTTCCAAAATGACGGGGGACATGCTTTTGCTAACAGAATCTTTTAGATCAAAAACGTTTTTCCAGACAACAACTTTTAAAATTTACCAAACACCTTTTTGACAGTTTTCAGCAAATAACTGCTGTAACTATCTGCAACAACAGCAATACCAAACGGAGTCTTAATCTACTAAAATATGACCACAATTTATCACATTATTAAAAAATTATTGTTATATATCCGCTAAACTACGAAATTATTAAACTATTAGACATAATCTACTTATCTTACAAAACTGCGATCAGGTTATCCTATAATTTTAATAATAAATTAATAATTATTATATATTTATATAAATATTTTAAAATTGTAATATGATGGGATAAATAAATTTTTTAAATATTAACGGAAACCCGTACACTGCACGGGATTTAAACTAGTATAAAATAACAAATATTTTTGAAAAAAGTTTGGACCCCTAAATTTTATTTTTGCATCCGCTACTGACAATTGCTAAAATTTGAGATAAAAAATTAATTCTCATGCTAAAATAGAAATTCAACTCAAATGTTGGTTTCATTTTGCAACCAAACATTTTCAAATTTACCTAGAATCTATGTATTTTTCCTAAATTTTATTTGAAGCAAACCAAAATTAAACCAAAATTTATTCCTTATATTTATTTATTGATGTAGCAAGGGTAATTATAAATATCTCTAGTACTAAATGTATCACCAACTACCGATTTATGCATTTATAGTACTAACTAGCATTGTAGCGTGTTTTGCAAAGTAAGTTCTGTTTTGTATCGCGAGGCTCCGTTTTTTATTTTTATGGGATAACTGAACACCAGAAAAAATGGCGTTGTGTGCTATATTTGTCAATTTGTATTCAGCTATCCCATAAAAATGCAACTGTGCCATAAAAATGACGGAGCCTTGTAGCGATGTAGTGGACTTGCTTTCATGAATGGTGATTTTGAGGTATTTTTCGATGTCAAGTAATAATCAGGATGATACCAAGTAGTTACCCAGGTTATGTGTAAACTAGGGTATGAATTCGGTTAAACGAAATTTGAATGATGTGCCTTAGAGAACATATTACCATGACTTCAGTTCTAACTTCAAGACTTGAAGTAGAAGTTTGATAGTTGAGTAAGATGATCACTTCATCTTTAAATCCTTTAGCTGAGAACCCTGATCTCGTATTCTGCACGACCTGCTAACTCATAATTATCTCCGCTAATAGGCGTGATCGGTAACTGATCTTTAAATAGAGTTATGACAGACTTGTTAGAGTTGGGGGTTAAGTTTAACTGCAATGAGTTGTGGTATCTATTACTAAAATGCCAAATCCCTCTATACAAAGAGCAGGACCAGAACCAGATCTTGCATTGTTCCTCGTATTATTCGACTTTTCAATTGAACCACCTACTTTGAGGTACATTATTAGCTAAACAACATAATAATAGCACACAGCAGTTAGATCAGGAGAACGCGTTCCCAAAAATGTACAACATTGTCACATCCACAACTTAGCCCAACATACTGTTAAGTTAATTAACACCTCGAGATTTTAGGAGAACTGTCACACTTAGCTGGACTTACCTATAACAGAATGATGAAACTTTTGGATTCTGGTTAAATTATCAATTTAAATTTTTCAACGATGAACGGTGTTTAGCATATATGTCCATCCCAGGCGCTGAACATGACTCTGCGGTAGTCAAGAGCAGTAGTATCAAATAACAAATATACAGGAACATCTAATAGAGTTGATTTATTATCAGTTAATTTAATTTTTGGCTAGAAATGAGAGAGCACCAAGGTTTCAAAACGGCCTTGCAACGGAGCAATGACTTGACGGTAGGCATACTGGAGTCCTAGTTAACAAATCATCTGTGAACTTGTTGTTACTCTCAATACTAAGAGTACTACTTTGTCATATAGATTAATAAGAATCTTCTAAGTATATACACCTTTAAATATTTGTTCTCCAATTCGAAGTATGCACTCCAGTAGAACGTGATTAATGTTCAGAACTATCGATATTTAACGACTGGACTCAAGTCATCCAGAACTTTCAATATCAGATAACTCGTGTTTTCCTGATGTTTTTTTTTTCTCTCTTTTTTCCCCCAATGTTTGTAAACCTACCAACTATACTTGCCTGCAACTGTAAAAGCAGGCCTCCTAATGATGAGACAATCCTATTCTTGTGCCTTACTATCTACTAACCAGTTTTATATTATTTTTAAACGAATCGTTCTTGATGATGCGGAAGTGTCTTTTAACTGAGCTATAACAAGAATCTAAAGGTTTTTCACGAGTCTGTGTTGCAGTCTAATAGCGACAAAGCTGTGCATAGGATGCACAGTTCATGAGATAACTGTCATGACCAGTATTTAGCTAAAACAAGATATTAAACACCATAAGTTACTAGATCCTCACCTGAGTACACTTGAGTTAAAAATTCAAGATGCCTCCACACCACAGCGTATTCATTCTTAATTGTTTATCCGGCCGGTCTTCGATTTCAATCTTTCTTAGCGTTATATCAAGTTGTTTGTATCCTCTAACTGAAACGTGGCTCTCGTTATTCTTTAACATTTCGCTTGCTCAAACCAAAACTCTGACATTTTCTGTCTCTTTCTTGTCCGAGTTATACAACATCCAAACTCCTTTACTAAATAGAATATTATCACTGTTGTTTAAGGCCTAAATAGGAACTTGTGATATGAAAACAGAGGCCTAGATACTTCAAGAGATCAAATCATGCATGCCAGTCATTTCATGCACCTTTAACCTTGCCAGTTACATTTCTCATTTGGAAATTAATTTAATGAGCCGGATGAAAGCTAAAGCAAATTAAATGATATGCTATTTTAGTTTAACCGATGTTCAAGTTTAGTATGATCATACTAGTTTTCTGCTAAACAATTAATTGATGTTGATTTATAAGAGTTAGGCACAAAATTAATGTAAGAAGTACTTGAACAACAAAATTACCATCAATAATTCCCACTTCTTGGTTTCATGAGCATTCCGCTTGTTTGAATCCTGCGATTGAAACTAGACTCTCCTTATACTTAAAGAGATGTCCCCAACAACCCCTAACTGGGATCTCTCTGTATTTTTTCTTGTCAGCGTTACACATAAATACAATTCCGTCACGAGATAATAGGAAATTACCCCTGTTGAAGTATTGGTGGACACTGCAGTGTATTGACATCTGAATATCGGAACTAATACTTAACATCAGAGTCCAAGATGCCTCAGCTCCACCACCACCTAGGCATTCAACATCATCCAACATCCACAAGACAAACTTACCTGATTTCCATTCTCTATCCGTTTTAAATATCACTACAATCGAATCATGAAACTCGGCAATAATACCATAATCAAATTATTGGAATTTAATCTCAAACGTACATGCCACGTACATGGTTCTTGTCTGGTTCTTTACATGTCTAGGTCTGTTATGCAGTAGCTATCAACTGTATAGCATCGTTGAATAAATCAATAGAGATAAAGTTCTGTTAGGAGTTTGTGATAATCATGTTCTAGTTACTGGTTTACTTTGTTTAGGAGTCTTTCTGTTTATAATGTAATGTTAATTAGTTAATAAAATCAGCAAGTCTTTTGACGAGCATATGTCTACTTTTCTCTCTCAGTTTCCAGTTGATATACTTGTATAACTATACAAATATACCAATAATTGGTATCAGAGCGAGAAGTTCTGGGTGAATGTCAAAGGCACAGGCGATGGATGTTAATAAGGTAAAAGGAGGCTCCATAGGCTTGAGTTACCCAATGCTGGCAAAAAGCAATTACACGGCTTGGGCTCTTAAGATGAAGGTGTTCATGCAGGTACAAGGAGTTTGGACTGCCGTTGAACAGAATGACCCAAAGACTCCTGTCGAAGAGAAGAGTGACAAGGTAGCCATGGCCATGATTTATCAAGGTATACCAGAAGAAGTCTTGTTGTCAATTGCAGAGAAGCAAACGACAAAGGATGTTTGGGAAGCGATAAAGACTTTGTGTCAAGGAGCTGATCGGGTTAAGAAGGCCCGGATTCAAACATTGAAATCCGAGTTTGAGGCGTTAAGTATGAAAGAAAGTGAACAAATTGATGATTTCCATCTGAGAATGAATGGTTTGGTGACAAATATCAGAGCCTTGGGGGAGGAAATGGAAGAGGCGTATATTGTGAAAAAATTTCTACGAGCAGTACCTTCAAGATTTCTGCAAATTACGTCCACTATGGAACAATTTGGAAATCTTGAAACAATGTCCGTGGAGGAAACCGTAGGATCTCTCAAGGCGCATGAGGAACTCATAAAGGGTAAGACAGAAACAAATGAGAGTCAGTTGTTACTTACAAAAGAAGAGTGGGAAAACGAGAAAATGAAGATAATAAATTGTTACTTACCAAGGAGGAGTGGCTAAAACGTTCAAATAACGAGGGACTGTCGAACTACAGGGGTCGAGGAAGTCGTGACAAAAGTAAAATTAAATGTTACAATTGTCACAACTATGGACACATAGCTGCAGAGTGTAGAAGACCGAGGAAGATGCGAGAACAAAGACAGGAAGCTAATATGGCATTAGTGGATGATGATGAACCAGCTCTGTTATTGGCAAAACTTGATAAGGCTACATCATATAAGAAAATTATTGAGGAGAAGAATGATGTATCTGTCCTGTTGACAACAAAAGAGGAGAAGGTGAGTGATTCGTGTGTGTGGTATCTTGATAATGGAGCAAGCAATCACATGACTGGCTCCAGGACAAAATTTGCTGATCTCAATGAAAGTATAACTGGACAAGTTAGATTTGGAGACGGATCGACTGTTGAAATAGCGGGAAAGGGAACTGTGATGATGATCTGTAAGAATGGGGAAGAAAGAGCTTTACGCGATGTGTACTTTATTTCTAGTTTGAAAAACAATATTGTGAGCCTCGGCCAATTGTCAGAGGATGGTAATAAAGTTGTTCTTAGAGGAGATTTTTTGTGGGTTTTTGATAAAGAGGAGCGGTTACTTATGAAGGTAAAACGGTCGTCGAATCATTTGTACAAGATAGTCATTAAGACGGACAAACAGGCCTGCTTGATGTCTAAGGTTGAAGAGGTGTCCAAGTTGTGGCATACACGTCTTGGACATATTAACTATCAAGCTATGTCACTAATGACCAGAGAAAATATGGTGACGAGAATGCCAACTGTACAACAGCCAAAGGGAGCATGCAATGGGTGTCTTATGTCAAAGCAGACTAGAAAGCAAATTCCAAGCAAAGCTAACTACAACGCCAAAAAGGTACTCGAAATGGTTCATGCAGACTTATGTGGCCCGATCGCTCCAGAGACAAACTCAGGTAACAAGTATTTTCTTTTGATCGTCGATGATCATAGTAGATATATGTGGGTTTATTTTTTGAAAAACAAGGATGAGGCTGTAAAGTTTTTTAAGGTGTTCTGTGCACTAGTCGAAAAAGGGTCAGAAAGAAAAATCAAAACACTGAGAACTGACAGAGGGGGGGAGTTTTTTTCGAACGAGTTCAAAGATTTCTGCGAGAATACTGGCATTGAAAGGCATTATACGACACCCTATATGCCTCAACAAAACAGTGTAGTAGAGCGACGAAATAGAACAGTGGTCGAAATGGCGAGGAGTTATGTGAAGGAGATGCATTTACCAGCTATGTTGTGGACAGAAGCAGTGAGAAATGCAGTGTATATACTAAACAGGCTCCCCACTCGAGCCTTAACTGGACTGACACCTTATGAGGCCTGGTCAAAAAGGAAGCCGGATGTTAGTCATTTTCGGGTTTTTGGATGTTTGGTCCATATGAAGATAGCTGGTAAACATATTAAGAAGCTTGATGATCGAAGCCTTCGTGTTATTAATCTGGGGAGGGAACCCGGAATGAAGGGGTATCGCTTGTATGACCCGGTTGGCAGACGTGTTTATGTAAGTCGTGATGTCGTGTTTGAAGAATCAGAATCGTGGGACTGGAATCAGTTGGAGGAAAGTGAAGGAAAAGCATTTCAGTTCACGATCCTGAATATAACGAAAACAGATGAAACAAATGACCGCAAAAGAGATGAATTTGAAGCTCTTGCTGATGTAGAAGGGGGTGCAACTCCACCACCTCAACAGTCCGTATCAAGAATTAACAGAAATGATTATGACGGTAGCACAGAACCTAAGAAATTCAAACCTATCACTGAAGTGTACGAAGAATCAGAACAGGTGACTTTAGATGAAGAATTGTATCTTATGGGGATCGATGAGCCTGAGAATTTCAAACAGGCAGTTAAGGACATAAATTGGAAGGAAGCTATGAAGCAAGAGATCGAATCTATCGAGAACAATAAAATGTGGAAATTGACTACTTTGCCACGAGAACAGAAGATTATAGGTTTGAAATGGATATTTAAATTAAAAAAGGATGCAGAAGGGAGAATTATAAAGCATAAAGCTCGCTTGGTCGCTAAAGGGTATGTCCAGGAGCATGATATTGATTTCGATGAGGTGTATGCTCCAGTGACTCGTCTTGAGACAGTGAGATTATTATTGGCTTTAGCGGCTAAAAATAGTTGGGAGGTCCATCATTTGGATGTTAAGACGACCTTTCTTAATGGAGATATAAAAGAAGATGTGTATGTCTCACAACCAGAGGGATTTGAAAAAGCTGGCCAAGAATATATGGTTTATAAATTATTGAAAGCGTTATACGGGTTGCGTCAAGCACCCCGTGCTTGGTATGAAAAACTGAATTCATGCTTAGTGAGCCTCGGTTTCGTTCGTTGTCCTTACGAACACGCAGTTTACACTCGCAAAGAAGATGGGGAAAGTATGATTGTGGCCATATATGTTGATGACCTGCTTTGCACAGGCACGAATGTGACTATGATCAGAAAATTAAAGAAATAAATGAGTGACAGTTTTGAGATGAGCGATATGGGGAAGCTAAGTTATTATCTGGGCATTGAAGTAACACAAGGGGAAGGTTTTATCGAGTTGAAACAAACATGTTATGCTCGAAAAATTCTTGAGAAGGCTGGGTTGAGTGATTGTAACCATGCTAAGTATCCGATGGACTTGAAAGAACAACTCACTCGTGATGAAGATGGAGAAACAGTGGATGCTGCGAATTATAGAAGCATGATTGGTGGTTTACGTTATTTAGTCCACACCCGCCCCGATATTGCATATTCGGTGGGAATTACTAGCAGATATATGGAGAGGCCAACAAGATTACATCTGAATGCTGTCAAGAGAATAATGAGATACGTTAAAGAAACGACACATTATGGTTTAATTTATTCGAAAGACAGTGGCAACAATATCTTGACAGGGTTTTCCGATAGTGACTTGGGAGGGCAGTTGGAAGATAGACGGAGCACAAGAGGTATGGTTTACTATCTAAACGAAAGCATTATAACATGGGTATCTCAGAAACAAAGGTGCGTTGCCTTGTCGTCTTGTGAGGCGAAATTCATGGCTGCTACAACGGCAGCATGTCAAGGAGTTTGGCTCCGAAACTTGTTGAGTCAGATAACTTCTGAACATATAGGTCCAATTGTCTTATGTATTGATAATAAATCAGCCATTGATCTTGCTAAGAATCCCATGTTTCATGGCCGGAGCAAACATATAGATATACGCTTTCATTTTATCAGGGAGTGTGTGGAACGGGGTGATGTGATTCTGAAACATGTAAGCAGTAGCTGTCAACGTGCAGATATTATGACAAAAGCACTGGCAACAATCAAGTTTGAGAAGATGCGTCATTTACTCGGTGTTAAGAATCTGGTGACTAAGGTTTGAGATTAAAGGGGGGAATATTGGAATTTAATCTCAAACGTACATGCCACGTACATGGTTCTTGTCTGGTTCTTTACATGTCTAGGTCTGTTATGCAGTAGTTATCAACTGTATAGCATCGTTGAATAAATCAATAGAGATAAAGTTCTGTTAGGAGTTTGTGATAATCATGTTCTAGTTACTGGTTTACTTTGTTTAGGAGTCTTTCTGTTAATAATGTAATGTTAATTAGTTAATAAAATCAGCAAGTCTTTTGACGAGCATATGTCTGCTTTTCTCTCTCAGTTTCCAGTTGATATACTTGTATAACTATACAAATATACCAATACAAATCCATTGGGAAACTTGGTTACACTAAACAACTCTTTACTTAAATCAAGAGCTGTAATTCCGCCACCAAATCTAGTCCAACACAAAAATCTGTTGACACACACAGCGAGTTTACTCCGAAAACAATGATTTACTGATGATTTAAATGAAATCGGACGCCAAACATTCATGTTTGTAGAATACAACTCATCACAAAAACCAGAAACAACTTTAAAATCATTACTGATGGGATCAAAACCAAAGCCAAAGTGCGGTTGATAGTATGGCTTATCATTTGTAGGTGGGGGAATTGTTAGAAAATTAGGATTTTAGAGCTTAATTTAATTATGTTCTTGATGTTAATCCTAAAATCTAATGATTGGAAATTGTTCAATGATATTTGAACTTAAATTTTCATGTATGGTTTTAAAAAATTTCTTAATGAAATCCATATGAAATGAGAGTTGAAAGTAGCTTGGAAAAGCTTGAAAGATTTTTTTTTTTGAGAATGTTTGTCCCACATTGAAATAAATAAAGGAGGTTGTGTGCTTTATATGGTATTACCCACATGAGTAGTATACAACTACTAAGGTGTGTGATGGTCCATTGTGTTGTTGTGTGCTTCACACACACGCGCGCCCCGCCCCGCCACGCACCGGGTCGGGTCGAAGGGCGATTTGGGCGAATGTATCGGCGTCTCGCGTACGCGAGGCGACCTGAGCGAGGATTTTATTTATTTGAGAATTAATTTTAATTCGAATTTATTTATCTGTGACTGGATTATTATTAAATTGTTGGACTGAGTTTGATACTGAAATGGGCCAAGTCACTTTGTTAGTGGGCTTAGTCTAAATACATTGAACCTGGACAAATAATATAATCTGATCTGTAACTGATGAATAAAATCAGATAATAATGTGGGTGTTAAATGAAAAAGCTGTTACAAATAATTTAAATTCAAAATCTGATTAGTTTTGATTTTTTTATTAATGAAGCAATTTAATTCAGACATTAAGTGTGTGGTCAGTTTCATTTTTCCTCTCCTATAAATAGAGGCTAAAGTGAATGTATTAGAACACACTACATTCTAATACACACTACATTCTCTTCTCTTCTCTTCTACCTCTCTGCATTTCTCTCCCAAAAGTCCTGAAGTGCTGTTATTTTCCGGCGACTGAGGTGCTGGTCGAAGTGGAGCTTTTGTTGCTGCTGTTAACATAAACTCTGAGCTGTTTTATCCTGGTGGAGATATTGTGCGCATCCCAAACGCAGCAGGTAGGGGCAATATTCTCTTCAAGAGCAGCCAGGACTTCGAGCAAGGCCTGGTGACTCAGCTGTGATCATTTTTCTTGGTATTTTGTATCTGTGAACCTTTATTTCAGTCACTGTTAAAAGCTATGGTTTCGGGTACATCTTTCTTTCTCTTTTCGTTATTTCAGTTAGTGATTTTGTTTACCTGCATGTTTTGTTTTGTTAACTGTGGTCTTGGCCTAAACTTGTTAAATTCTTTATACACTTGCTTCTATGTTGCTATATTTGTTAGTGAGATTTACAACAAGAATAAGTTTGGACTCGTTAGTTGCTGAGTTCCAAAGGTAGGTACTATCATGAAAGTCTTGGAGGCTCGAAACACAAACAATTCCTCTAACAGAACCAACAATTATAAGATATGGCTTCCGCTGGAGCTCACTTTGAGAGAATGGAGAATTGAGATCCGCCACTATTTTGCAAGAACCGAGGTCGAGAAGCGAAAACGAGAGGTCATATTCCTCTTTATATTCATCTTTTACGACAGTGAGAGTTTCATCATCTCCTGGCCTTGTAACTGAGAGATGAGATTTGACAAAAGTAGGGCTCGTAAATAAAGAACACCAGTACTTACACACTGCCTTAAATCAGAGTAACGATTTCACAGGAAGCCGTAGCAGAATCTCATACAGAAGATCTTCAGAAAGCATGTCGCCGCTAGTAACATTAATACAATTCGATGAACTCATCAAGTGTATTTAGGGTTTTAGCTGGGGCTTCTCACCTGTATGAGTTTAGGTTTTGTTTGACAATTTATAGGATGTGCATGTACGTCGGTCCTGCCGATCGAACCCTAAACTTAAAATACAAATATTTTTTATTGTTCGAGTTTAGGTGGCTGAGTGTAAAACGTAAAATAATAATATAAATATTTGAAATATTTGTTATTAGTGGGGTGGAACCTAAAAAAATTATTAATGTATAATTTTTAGTATTTAGATTTAATGATCATGATCACTCAATAAAAAAGATCTACACTCGCATATAATCAAACCAATGAAAAAAGATATATCAAATTATACATTATTTCGATTATTATATAAATATAAATAGTATATACATTGATATAGATATTTAAAAATAACAAATTAAATATTGCGAAATTCAAAAATAGAAAGTTTAGCTCATATTCAAATTTTTTAATATCATAATTAATGTATTAGAGGGTTTGCAAAACAAGAAACGTGTTTATTTAAGAAACACGAAAAGATAAATACACATTCAATTTATAATTTTTATATAGGGTGACAATCCTAAGCTTTCTTATATAAAGTTTTATAGGGAATAATTATCTAAAAAATATAATATATATATATTTATCGTATATAGTTATAAATCAGAACTTCTAAATTTGAAAATGAAGTTGCACAATTTTTTTATATAAAAAATTATTAAAATTTAATGAAATTGTTTCAAGTGGTTTTATAGTCGGAGTAAAATAACGCTTATTCAAAATTATTTAATAGTATCATCAAATCAAAAATCAATTTTATCCTTTTCAAATTTCAATTATGAAACTTTTTTATGTTCAAATATATTTATTATTTTAAATTATAAAAAAAAAATTATATTTTTTAAAATAAAATTTAATAATTTTGATTAAACTCAATAATAAAAATAGTTATTTATGGTTTTTTTTAGAGCATCTCCAATAGAGCTTGCTAACAAAGTTGACAAATCATGACAAATCATTAAATATATTATTTTTTAATTGTCTCTCACACCTATGTCACTCTTGGCAACATTTATTAAAATTTTGCTCCAATAGTTAAGCAACTTTAAAGGTTGCCCATTGATCCGTCTATATTAATTTTATATTTAGTTCAATATAAAATGGGTTGAGTAATATACACTAACTCCAATAGGTAGGCAACCAAGGATGTCATGGCACATAAGCTTGGCAACTTCCTTGGCAATCTCTATTGGATATGCTCTTATAATAATAAAATGTTCTCTCTTAAATATCGAAGAGAGGCTTTTGTATACCCGGATCCCAATCCCAAACCTTCCAAGGTGCATACTATTAGCAATAGCTATAATTAGCAACAGAGCTGTGCACAGTATACACAGGGACGAGGTCACGAGGGGTAATAAACATTTAGTTGAAGCGTATAACATTTTGTCCAAATTTTGCCCAACCACCTTAAATTTTAAGATGAACATATTATTTAACCTCATATATGAGCTACGTTCAAAAAAATTATCACCATTTATTTAATTTAAGTACTGATATATATTATGTGTACTCAACAAAATTTCGACTTTAAACATTTAAGAACAATATTAGTACGAAGAACATACCAACAAAAGTTCTCAGGATTATACACAAGCCTGCTAGTTATGGCGGGTAAGAGCATTTCCAACTCTTCCTCCCTTATGTATAAACATGGACGGAATCAGGAATTTAGAATGAGGTGGGCTCGACAAGTCTTCAGCTAAACTTCACGCGCCGATCAACCCTGTCATCAAATTTAAAATTGATGTACTGAAGTCTTATTGACTATTAAGTTTATAGTTTAAGTTGAACATGATAGACAAAACATTTTTAGAATGGGCTATATACATAAATGGGTTGATCTAAGTGATTATACATATAACTTCTATTTTTTTTTAAAATCCTCCTGGGCTTAAGCTCAGGTAAGCCCAAATGCAGTTCCGTCCCTGTGTATAAATGATGTGGCAATCTATATTTACAAAATATAAATAAGAATGGACACTCCAAGGTAAGCAACCGATTAACTAAAATTTTACAATTCTCTATCCAGCTCCTCCATATTTGCTAGCCATCTTCATTCTTCAAAATTGTCCACCTAGACTTCTACCTTTAAATTTTAATTTCAATTTCAAAGTTAACTCCTTCTATAATGTCATTATTATTATTATTATTATTATATTATAGCTAGTCATTATTAAGAATATCATTGGAACAAAATACCCTTTTGGTTCTCTATAATTTACAAAAATATTATTATATAATATAATAGCTAATCAATTTAGAGAATGACATTGGAGATGCTCTAAGCCATATAAAAGCAAGATTGAAACAATATAAACCAAAGTTCAGACTTCAAAAACAAACTCCACCTTGAAGCAATCATGTTAAAAATAAATAATATATTTTTAACTATTAAAATAATAGAATTGTGTGGGAGTCTCTAGAATAATCTTGGTACATGTATTAGTATTTTTCTATGTTCAATGTATTGGTGTAGGTACATGTAATCTCTAGATACATGTATCTTGGTCAAGTGATGTCTATTGGAGTCTAAGAGTTATCTAGATCTTTTTACGGAGTCCTATATGAAGCCTTATACCAAGTCATTTGTAATCAAGTAATTTTTCAAGTAATACATTTCTTCTCCTAAATTGTCTTGTGTGAGTTTGAGTGAGATCCTTTCTACCAACAAAGTGGTATCAAGAGCCAAAGGTTCTACTTCTACTTGTTTTCAAAAAAGGCTTGTGTAGTGTAAAGAAGAAGGAGATCATGGCAAATGGAATGTCTCAATGGCAAATGCCAAAGTTCAACAAAGATAATTATGAGAATTGGTGCATTCATATGAAGGTGATCCTTGGAGCAAATGATGTGTGGGAAATTGTGGAGAAAGGATTGGAGGTTCCCGAAAATGAAGCAAATTTGAATCAAGTTCAAAAAGATCAACTTCAAGCCCAAAGAAAGAAGGATAAAAAGGCGATCATGATCATTCATCAATGTTTGGATCATTCTATGTTACAAAAAGTGGCTTCCGCAACAACGTCAAAGAAAGTTTGGGATACTCTCAAATCTTCTTTTAGTGGCGATGCTAAAGTAAAGTGAGTTCGGCTACAAATACTTCGTGGCGAGTTTGAGACTTTGCGAATGAAGGAATCCGAATCAATCTCGGATTATTTTTCAAGGGTCTTGACCGTTGTCAATCAAATGAAAAGCAATGGAGAAGAGGTAAGTGATGTTCGTGTTATTGAAAAAGTTCTTCATTCACTTGACTCTAAATTTGATTACAAAGTTGTGGCAATTGAGGAGGCTAAAGATATAGATGAAATGACTATTGATGAGCTTATGGGATCGTTACAAGCCCATGAAGAAAAAATGTTAAAGAAGGAGCCAATTGAACAAGCCTTACAATCAAAGTTATCTTTTAAAGATAATAATGGAAGGTATATGAGGAGCCAAAGAGGTCTTGGAAAAGGACGTGGAAGAGGATTTCTATATGGACAAGGAAGAGGTCGTGGCCAACAAAGGGAGGAAAGTCAAAAGTGTGAAAGATTGTACGAGACAAGAAATTAAAGATGCCGTGGAAGAGGAAGAGTTACACCAAGGTATGGCAAGTCAAACGTTAAATGCAATAATTGTCAAAAATTTGGTCACTATGCTTCCGAATGTCACGCTTTAAAAAATCAAGTGGAGGAGAAAGCTAATTTTGTTGAAGATAAAGGCAATGTTGATGAGCCCACTTTGCTTCTAGCGCATAAAGGAGAAGTAAATCATGAAGATAATTTGTGGTATCTTGATAGCGGCGCAAGTTATCATATGTGTGGTAATAAAAATTTATTCGTGGATTTTGATGAGAAAGTGAATGGAAAAGTCACTTTTGGAGACTCTTCGGGAGTGCCCATCAAAGGCAAAGGTAACATCTTAATTCGCTTGAAAAATGGAGATCATAATTTTATTTCAAGTGTTTATTATGTGCCTAGCATGAAAAATAATATCTTGAGTTTGGGGCAACTAATGGAGAAAGGTTATACCATCACCTTGAAAGATGGATTTCTCAATTTGAGAGATTCTAATGATAATTTAATTGCAAAGGTGCCTATGACCAAGAATCGTATGTTTATTCTCAAAATTCAAAATGATGTTGCAAAATGTCTTAAGGCTTGTGTTGGAGATTCTTCTTGGCTTTGGCATCTTAGGTTTGGGCACTTGAACTTTGATGGACTAAATTCACTATCAAAGAAGCATATGGTGAATGAATTGCCTCACATCAACCATCCAAACCAAATTTGTGAAGGATGTCTTTTCGGAAAATAATCAAGAAAGAGCTTTCCAAAGGAATCTATGTCAAGAGCAAAGGAGCCACTTGAACTCATTCATTCCGATGTATGTGGGCCTTTTAATCCTCCATCTTTTAGTAAGAATCGCTATTTCTTGTTATTCATTGATGATTTTAGCCGCAAGACATGGGTGTACTTTCTCAAAGAGAAGTCTAAAGTTTTTGAATGCTTCAAAAAGTTCAAAGCCCAAGTTGAAAAAGATACCAAGTATTAAATAAAAGCCATTCGTTCGGATCGAGGAGGTGAATTCAATTCAAAGGAGTTCTTGCAATTTTGTGAAGCTCATGGTATTAGACGACCCGCAATGGTTCCAAGATCACCGCAAAAAAATGGAGTCACCGAAAGAAAAAATAGGAGCATTCTTAACATGGCTCGAAGCATGCTAAAGAGCAAGAATATGCCTGAGGAATTTTGGGCTGAAGCGGTAGATTGTGCCGTCTACTTGTCAAATAGATGTCCCACGAGAAGTGTTAAAGACATAACTCCGCAACAAGCATGGAAAGGAAAGAGACCATTTATTGCTCACTTAAGAGTTTTTGGAAGCATAACTTATGCACACGTCGATGATGAGCTAAGAAAAAAGTTGGATTACAAGAGTGAAAAGTATGTGTTTGTTGGCTATGATGCAAGAGCAAAGGGGTACAAACTTTACAACCCCATCAATGGAAAGATTGTTATTAGTCGAGATGTTGTATTTGACGAAGAGAGCTCATGGGATTGGAGCAACACACAAGAAGATTATAATTTCTTCCCATTTGTTGATGAAAAAAGTGAAGAAAATATCACTCTTCCCACATCACCACGAGCAACAAGTGATGGACAAACTCCTTTATCTTCTTCAAGTGATGATGACGAGATACCACCAAGACGTTATAGAAGTCTTGGATAAATATACGATGAAACGGAAGAGGTTCCCGCTATTTCCGACTTAACACTTCTTTGTCTTCTAGCGGAAACCGAACCAACAAGCTTCAAAGAAGCCGTGTAAGATGAAAGGTGGAAGAAAGAAATGGACGACGAGATTGAGTCTATAAAGAAGAATGACAAATGGGAGTTAGAAACACTTCCAAAAGGACAAAAAGCTATTGGTGTAAAGTGGATTTATAAGGTGAAGAAGAATGCCCAAGGTAAGGTGGAAAAATATAAGGCAAGATTGGTGGCCAAAGGCTACAATTAAAGACATGGAGTTGATTATGACGAAGTTTTTGCCCCGGTTGTAAGAATGGAGACTATAAGGCTAATCATCTAATTAGCGGGTAAAAATGGATGGAAAATTCATCAAATGGATGTGAAGTCCGCTTTCTTGAATGGTGTTCTTGAAGAAACCGTGTATGTGGAGCAACCATTAGGATACATCGTAAGAGGACAAGTAGGAAAAGTGTTAAAGTTAAAGAATGCCTTGTACAGATTGAAATAAGCGCCGAGGGCTTGGAATAGTAGACTTGACAAATACTTTCAAGCTCAAGGATTTTACAAGTGTACTCATGAACATGCTCTATATGCCAAGGTTGCTAAAATGGAGAATTTCTTCTTGCGTGCTTGTATGTGGATTATTTAATATTCACGGGAAATAGTCCAAGTATGTTTGAGAAATTTAAACAAGACATGATAAGAGAATTTGAGATGACCGATATTGGGCTTATGTCATATTATCTTGGCATTGAAGTAAAGCAAATGGATGATGGAATACTAATATCACAAGGAATCTATACAAGGGAGATTTTGAAGAAATTCAAGATGGAAAATTGTCAAGCCGTAAGCACCCCCATTGAATGTGGTACGAAGTTGTCGAAATTTGAAGAATGTGAGAAGGTGGATCCTACATATTTCAAAAGTCTTGTGGGAAATTTGAGATATTTGACATACACGAGGCCCGACATACCCTATAGTGTTGGACTTATTAGTCGCTATATGGAGGCTCCAACAACAATACACATGAAGGCGGCCAAGAAAATTCTTCGTTATCTCAAAGGCACAATGGATTATGGATTGTTGTATCATTACTCAAATGAGTTCAAACTTGTTGGTTATTGTGATTGTGATTGGGCCGGTGACATTGATGATCGAAAGAGTACCACCGAATATGTATTCTTTATTGGTGACACATCTTTTTCATGGAGTTCAAAGAAACAACCCATTATTACCCTGTCCACTTATGAGGCGGAGTATGTGGCGGCGTGTTCTTGTGTTTGTCAAGCTATATGTCTAAGGAGAGTTTTGGAAGAGCTCCACATGCCACAAAATGAGTCCACGGAAGTATTGGTTGATAACAAGTCGACAATAGCTTTGGCCAAAAATCCGGTGTTTCATGAACGGAGCAAGCACATTGATACAAAATATCACTTTATTCGGGAATGCATCGAAAGGCGTGAAGTGGAGTTGAATTATGTGAAGTCCCAAGATCAAATTAGTGACATATTTACAAAGCCTCTCAAAAGTGACGCCTTCAACAAATTCCGAAATCTACTTGGGATAGTCAAAATTAAGGGGGGGTGTTAAAAATAAATAATATATTTTTGACGATTAAAATAAAAGAATTGTGTGGGAGTCTCTAGAATAATTTTAGTACATGTATTAGTATTTTTCTATGTTCAATGTATTGGTGTAGGTACATGTAATCTCTAGATACATGTATTTTGGTCAAGTGATGTCTATTGGAGTCTAAGAGTTATCTAGATCTTTCTATGGAGTCCTATATAAAGCCTTGTACCAAGTCATTTGTAATCAAGTAATTTTTCAAGTAATACATTTCTTCTCCTAAATTGTCTTGTGTGAGTTTGAGTGAGATCCTTTCTTCCAACAAATCAATCAGATATATACAAATGTTTATTTTTGTTAACGAAAGAAAATTACTTAAATAGAAACAAGCGGAACTCCTAATCGCGAACACTCGATATATGCCCAAGAATTTGTATTTGCTATTGGATCAAAACCATACCCTAAATAAATTATAGCACGACCGTTAACTTGTGGTGGGATTTCCTTAACTGGTGTAGTTGCAGGGTTCCAAAGAAAAATAAGAAACTCAAAGGGATGTAGAATATAAGAACAGATTTAATTTATATATATTTATAAGCACGTGTAATAAACACACAATAAACACTTATTTTGGAAGAACTAGGAAGACATTTTGTTATTAAGTCTCAGAGAAACATAAAATAACTTACAGGTCTAATATATAGACTAATAAAGATAATGGCTACAAATAAGCAACCTTCTCCTGAAAAAATTAAAACACTCCCATCACCTCATGACTCTCCTAAAATAGCTCAACTAAAACAAATGACCAAGTCTGAACTACATGACTAACTAGGTGACTAAATATCTATTATATATATAATAGAGCAAATGGGGGGTTGGGTGAGACATTTTATTCAAATATGAAATGACTATTTAAACTCTTGTCCTATTTAATATTCGTATTTAATATCCATTAATAGCTAATCTTCATTAAAGTATATGACTTATTTTGTAATTAATAGCTAGACACACTAACATATATGTATACATTTATTATTTCAATGATATAAAATTTAAAATGTGATAAATTTAATTAAGAATTAGATATCTGAAATGATTATTAATATAAAAATTACATCAATTTTTTAGTAACATGTATTAAATTAATTATGGTTTAAGAGAAATCATCGCTAAACAATTTTAGGATACACTTGCAAAACGTAATATTTTTAAATTGTTTGACATTTAATACAATTTTTATGACATTCTTTAAACATCAAACACTTACTTATAAAATAGACAATAATATTATTACATATACGTCATCGTGTACTGTAATATTACATGAAATTATTATTAATATAACACAGAAAACGTATTTTGCAATTCAAAATATATTTTATCATGTCGATAGTATATAGTCACATGTACACTACACTATGCACGTGTGTTACACAAAATTACCACCAATATAACATAAAATTTTTTATTATACAGTATCAAATATGAAGAGGCAAGTCGACAATAATATAACTGCCATTAGAAACTTTTTTTGAATACAACACAAAGCAAAATAAAGTTGGTAATCCTCAATATTTATCATTAATTTAAATTTTTAAATATGCCAAAAATACACCAAAATTAATAAAAAAAATTGTAATATTTTAGAATATGCCCGTTAGCTAGTTAGCCTAAATAATTAAAATATGGAGTAAACATATAATTTAGATTAAAATCCTAACATGGGATTCCCACTAATAGTAATAAGGAAATCACGTTTACAACCCCTGGCATGTCGATTCTTGAGAACATCACAGGCAATTCCATTACATGAACCAACAATAAATAAATCACGTGTTAACTCACCTTCAAGATAAGGAATATCACTGCATGCCTTAACAATATGGTAATGTGAAACTGTATTGTGATAATCTTGAATCCTGTGGACAATAAGAGATCCATTGTTTTCTGAGGTACCACGAAAATAGGAATCAACAAAATTAGGGTTTGAGATTAAGGAAAGCCAGGCCTTGGAAACCGTTGTACAACGGAGTAAGTATTTTATAGGAAGCCTCAATAGAGAATTGATAATCAGATGATCCGGAATATCAAGTCCTGTAAGGTTTGCCATGAAAAAACTTCCAGCCTGAGGATCCGTACGATGAACATCTTCTGAACCAGCCATGTACTTTCTCAAATTCACGTCTCCCTATGTACATAAATTTCTCATGGTGAGAATAGAAACTTTTAAAAATAAAACTCCTACAGTAAAAAAAATCAGTCCACACATGGTGCTAAATCTATATAATTCTGATTTAGAAATCCTTATATCTCTTTACCAAATCGAAGATGTCTTTAACACTGTCACAATTTTACAAACTTAGAAGAAACTGAACAAAGATGAAAATATGTGCCATGTGCAAAAAGTATTGTCCTAAAATCAGAAACTGCTGAGTATTTTGGAATATGGGAAGGAAATAGCCATAAAAGGAATAGAATAGTTCAGGATTGAAGTATAATGCGTTGTAAAGATTTAACATCTGAATCTGGTTTGAATTCTTTGATCAGTCTACCACCAAGGAAGGAGAAAGGATGATAGCCTTTAAATATATGGCCAAAAACACTTAGATTACTTCATATTTGTAGGTACAAATATCTTTGTTTTATTAGTACAACATTTGCATACCTTTATCAGTTTACTCTTTTTATTGGATAAATGGGAATACACTACAAAAAAGCTGGCCATTTACGACGGTTTTTTTAAACTGAAATCGTCGTAATTGATCCATTTACGACGGAAAAAAATCGTCGTTTTTGGTCGAGTAGTAAGTTCTTTTTGTCGTCATAAGATAAAATTGCGTCGCAAGTTAGAAAGTAGGGACCCACATACTCAATAAAATAATAAATCTACTTACAACGCAATATATCGTCGTAAGATACGAAAATACGACGAAAAATAACGTCGTAAGTTTTGTACTTACGACGGAAAAAATGTTGGATATTACTTTACGGACCCACTTTTAATACGATAAAACATAATTTTACGACGGAAAAATGCGTCGCAAGTTAGAAATTTCCGACAGAAAAAATGTCGTATTTTAGAAGGTGGGGCCTACAATCTTGGAAAATGAAAATTAAAAAAAATAATATGAAAATGGCAACATTACGACGGAATATACGAAGAACAGCCGTCGTAAGTTTAGTTTACTAGAATAATTACGACGGAATGTATGAAGAACAACCGTCGTAAGTTTTTTTTCCAGAATAAGCAAATACTGATTTTCCAGTTTTCAGCATTTTCGGATTTCAAATTGGACCCTAAACCTGTACAATCACAAATACCGATTTACATACAATCGTAGCTTAATCCGAAATCAAAATCAAATAACAAGCAATCATCCACGCAATTGAATAAATCTAAATTTAGAAACATCTATGAATTTTCTTTCGTAATCACAAATTAACTAGATTTTTACATTATATTTTTTGATAAATGAGGTCTAGCCTCGTAGAATATATTAAGAGAAAGAATATACAAAGAGAAATGTAAGAATTCTCATCTCTAAGAACAAGCCTCTAAGAGGCAAAAAACTAGCATAAAAAAAAATAGATATACAACCAAGAATAGAACCAAAAGAGAGGCCCCAAAATATAACCAAAACCAACTAAAAAATCAAACCAAAAATGCCTGGAACTCCAAGTGTCAAGCAAAGAAGACCTTGAAATAAGTCCAAGGAAATCAGAAAAAGACGGGAGTTCCCCCCATAAAGTCCCAGTTCGAGAGAACCAATGTCATATCAAAAAACAAAGCAACATCCAGGAGCATATGCTGCATAAAAATCCCGCAGAAAAATTCCAAACTATCAACCACACCTCAAAAAAACTAGAACTCGAAGCTCTACA
The DNA here is from genome assembly GCF_009905375.1 of Apium graveolens. Lineage (NCBI taxonomy): Eukaryota > Viridiplantae > Streptophyta > Magnoliopsida > Apiales > Apiaceae > Apium > Apium graveolens. The sequence goes on along the minus strand of NC_133654.1, from coordinate 9,522,887 downwards.
ATTTTCCCAAAGCAATTTGTACTCAAGAAAAACAAGCCATCCTGCACAGACCAAGTCACGCGAAGAGACTCGATGCCAACTCTCTCCTGACAAAATCTGCAGGTCCAGAAATAAAATCCCCAGATTGTGCTTACTGAAAAAACTAATGAAACTCCAGGGCCTCTCAATCTGAAGAACCAGAGCCGCATAAGTCTTCATAAACCCACAGAGATTACAGCACCACACCTTAGACACCAAGCAATTACATCTTGAAAACCAGCTGCTCGCAAACTCCTGGAAACACAGTACACAGAACCCAGCTTGAGAGCTCCAAAAACTGCTACCTCCAACTCCTACACCCGACTTAAAAATACCCTTAACCCCTAATCTCTTCGAACACTCAAAGCAACCCCCCTCCTACGCAAAAAACTAACCAAGTCAATGCTAAAAAAACCCAGCTCCTTCAAGAAAGTATAATAATGTCTCTAACGTAAGGTACCTCACTAATTGACAAAGAAAATATAATGTTTGTACAATTGTTGGATAAGCAAGAATAAAATATAAAATGCTTCTGCTTAAGGACACAACATATGCACAATAAAAGATGACAAATCCCAGTTTTTCCCCAAAAAGGAGAAACATAAAACTACGGAACGACTAAAACATACCATATAATCCTTCAACCAGGGTGCGATTTGCTCAGCTTCCATATTTCCCTTGAGATATTTTTGATTATCACTAGTCTGTACAAGAATGACGGGAACCTGATATTCGCTCAGCCCAATATACTGTTTGTTCAAAACCAAAAGGAAAACTAGCATGTCACATTATATTTAGTCAAAAATTAAGTACAATGGTGATAATTATGAGGTGGGGGAAGTACAAGGTTGATAAAATGGATAAAGAAATAGAACTGGAAAGCGCATTTACTGGCCTCAAGATCACCCAAGAGACAGCCTAGTCCCTTTCCTTTGTAGAGAACATCAACATCATTATATGTATATTACACTATACATTACTCTTAGTGTATGTGACAGATTCCTTGCATTGTTGGCATATATATATGAAAAGGTTAGTATACTACTGCATATAAATTTTGTTCCAGGTTACGAAGACAATATCTACAGATTAAAACTTCAGGTTTTCTTACTGTAAAAAGCGGAAAATGGATGTACCTTGGCATGAGGGCTGTCAAAGAATTTGACAATGAACGTATGGTTACTTGGGTCTTGGTTGAAAAGAGTTACAGTAGGCACACTACTTCCTGAAATAAACTTCTCCATAGCTTCAACATGGAAATCCTGCAAGCTCAAAAGAAATGAATATATTTAAACATGGGATTAAACTGCTTTCTCAAGTCCTGGAATTGAACCCCAAATCAGAATATCAATATAATTAAAGGATTATTGTAATACCCGAGAATCAACAAAGAGTTCGTCAAATGACTTGATCAACCTAAGTGTTGATTTGGTGACTGAGGATTCACCCTTGGGGATGAGTTTGTATTAAAATAGTCCAATCTAAAACAAAAAGCTCAAAATAGTTAGCATTACAATGATACCAGATAACAAGGAAAAATCATATCAAAATAAAGACATCAACTACTTACAAGGGTGATCTTTTTTTCATCAATAATCTTAGATATATTAGTATTTATTTCCTCACTATCAGGCTAAGAGTGACGACGAAATTCATCTTGAACAATATTTAGTACACTATTCACTGGATTTTCATTACTTTGACAATTTATGTGACCGTGAGATGAGCTCTCAGACTGAACACCTCTTGACAGACCTGAAAAATAATTCCATGCCGATATTTTGCAAATGGGTGAACAATTCAGATGGAGTAATGTGAAATCTTCCTAATACAGAGATGTTTCTTCAGAGTCTTGTCCTTCTCTGCCTCCCTGAGATCTCACAGCAAAAAACAGTTGAAAAAAAAGAACATCTCAAAATGGTGTTCAAGCAGTCAAGTTCATCTCATTCATAAGCCAGTAAAACAATACAGATTTAACCCAAATATCCAGCTATACAACTATCCAACACAACTATAATCACCAATTGAACAAAACAATTATCACTGAAACAAACAAAATATCGAAAAAGAGAATATACAACTGAAATCGATAAGACAACTGAAATCGATAAGAAAACAAAAACTACTCACCCAAATACCCAAAATAGTCGATTATACAACTAAAATCGATTACATAACTAAGAAATACCCAATATTATACAAAACCCATGTTAGTAAAACTATTACCAGAGGTATTGCTGATGCAGAGTGTGGCTTCATTTGATTGAGTTTTTGGCTTCATTTTCTATCTCAGAACTTAGAGATATGCTGATTGGGAATAAAACCCTAATAATGTGTGGCTCCTGCGGCGCAACTAGTATAGTTTTAAGAAAATAAAAATCTGAAAACACTTTTCACAACATAATATTATTATTTATATAATAATTTTTGTAAAAAAAATTATAAAAGGTAATAAAATAAAATTTAATAATTATATATTATTAAAATTAATAATACATATATTTTTTATATTATACTTTTAACGGATTCAAATTTGGATTTTTAAAATATTAAGATTTAGAATATTCTTCATATTGAATACAACGATTCTCATCAGTTTGACTAGTAGAACTAACTACTGTTGAATCCTGAATTAGTGTTACGATTTATTTAAAAATATTTTTCAACGATCCAACCATATGGATGTCAATAGATATATATATTAGTGATAAAACCAAAATTTCATATCAAAATAATTTTATTTGGTTTGACATTTTAACAGTCAAGCATCAGTTTGACTAGTACAGCTAACTAGTATTGAATCTTGAATTAGTGTTTCGATTATATTAAAAATATTTTTCAATGATCCAACCGTATGGATGTCAATAGATATATATATATCAGTGATATATCCAAAATTTCATATCAAAATAATTTTATTTAGTTTGACATTTTAACAGTCAAGCTTTAGTTTGACTAGTACAACTACCTAGTGTTGAATCCTGAATAACTGTTACGATTATTTTAAAAATATTTTTTAACGATCCAACCGTATTGATGTCAATAGATATATATTAGTGATATAACCAAAATTTCATATCAAAATAATTTTATTTGGTTTGACATTTTAACAGTCAAGCATCAGTTTGACTAGTACAGCTAACTAGTGTTAAATCCTGAATTAGTGTTTCGATTATATTAAAAATATTTTTCAACGATCCAACCGTATGGATGTCAATAGATATATATATCAGTGATATAACCAAAATTTCATATAAAAATAATTTTATTTGGTTTGACATTTTAACAGTCAAGCATCAGTTTGACTGGTACAACTAACTAGTGTTGAATCCTAAATTAGTGTTACGATTTATTTAAAAATATTTTTCAACGATCCAACCATATGGATGTCAATAGATATATATATTAGTGATAGAACCAAAATTTCATATCAAAATAATTTTATTTGGTTTGACATTTTAATAGTCAAGCATCAGTTTGACTAGTACAGCTAACTAGTGTTGAATTTTGAATTAGTGTTTCGATTATAGTAAAAAAAAATTTCAACGATCGAACCGTATGAATGTCAATAGATATATATCAGTGATATAACCAAAATTTCATATCAAAATAATTTTATTTGGTTTGACATTTTAACAGTCAAGCATCAGTTTGACTAGTATAGCTAATTAGTGTTGAATCATGAATTAGTGTTACGATTATTTTAAAAATATTTTTCAACGATCCAACATTATGGATGTCAATAGATATATATATCAGTGATATAACCAAAATTTTATATCAAAATAATTTTATTTGGTTTGACATTTTAACAGTCAAGCATTAGTTTGACTAGTACAGCTAACTAGTGTTGAATCTTGAATTAGTGTTTCGATTATATTAAAAATATTTTTCAACGATCGAACCGTATGGATGTCAATAGATATATATATTAGTGATAGAACCAAAATTTCATATCAAAATAATTTTATTTGGTTTGACATTTTAACAGTCAATCATCAGTTTGACTAGTACAACTAACTAGTGTTGAATCCTGAATTAGTGTTACGATTATTTTAAAAATATTTTTCAACGATCCAACCGTATTGATGTCAATAGATATATATTAGTGATATAACCAAAATTTCATATCAAAATAATTTTATTTGGTTTGATATTTTAACAGTCAAGCATCAGTTTGACTAGTACACCTAACTCGTGTTAAATCCTCGATTAGTGTTTCGATTATATTAAAAATATTTTTCAACGATCCAACCGTATGGATGTCAATAGATATATATATCAGTGATATAACCAAAATTTCATATCAAAATAATTTTATTTAGTTTGACATTTTAACAGTCAAGCTTCAGTTTGACTATTACAACTAACTAGTGTTGAATCCTGAATTAGTGTTACGATTATTTTAAAAATATTTTTCAACGATCCAACCGTATTGATGTCAATAAATATATATTAGTGATATAACCAAAATTTCATATCAAAATAATTTTATTTGATTTGACATTTTAACAGTCAAGCATCAGTTTGACTAGTACACCTAACTAGTGTTAAATCCTCAATTAGTGTTTCGATTATATTAAAAATATTTTTCAACGATCCAACCGTATGGATGTCAATAGATATATATATCAGTGATATAACCAAAATTTCATATCAAAATAATTTTATTTAGTTTGACATTTTAACAGTCAAGCTTTAGTTTGACTAGTACAACTAACTAGTGTTGAATCCTGAATTAGTGTTACGATTATTTTTAAAATATTTTTCAACGATCCAACGGTATTGATGTCAATAGATATATATATTAGTGATATAACCAAAATTTCATATCAAAATAATTTTATTTGATTTGACATTTTAACAGTCAAGCATCAGTTTGACTAGTACACCTAACTAGTGTTAAATCCTGAATTAGTGTTTCGATTATATTAAAAATATTTTTCAACGATCCAACCGTATGGATGTCAATAGATATATATATCAGTGATATAACCAAAATTTCATATAAAAATAATTTTATTTGGTTTGACATTTTAACAGTCAAGTATCAGTTTGACTGGTACAACTAACTAGTGTTGAATCCTGAATTAGTGTTACGATTTATTGAAAAATATTTTTCAACGATCCAACCGTATGGATGTCAATAGATATATATATTAGTGATAGAAGCAAAATTTCATATCAAAATAATTTTATTTGGTTTGACATTTTAACAGTTAAGCATCAGTTTGACTAGTACAACTAACTAGTGTTGAATCTTGAATTAGTGTTTCAATTATATTAAAAATATTTTTCAACGATCGAATCGTATGAATGTCAATAGATATATATCAGTGATATAACCAAAATTTCATATCAAAATAATTTTATTTGGTTTGACATTGTAACAGTCAAGCATCAGTTTGACTAGTACAACTAATTAGTGTTGAATCCTGAATTAGTGTTACGATTATTTTAAAAATATTTTTCAACGATCCAACCGTATGGATGTCAATAGATATATATATTAGTGATATAACCAATATTTCATATCAAAATAATTTTATTTGTTTTGACATTTTAATAGTCAAACATCAGTTTGACTAGTACAGCTAACTAGTGTTGAATCTTGAATTGGTGTTTCTATTATTTTAAAAATATTTTTCAACGATCCAAATGTATGGATGTCAATATTTATATATATATATATATATATATTAGTGATATAACCAAAATTTCATATCATAATAAATTTATTTGGTTTGTCATTTTAACAGTCAAGCGTCAGTTTGACCAGTACAACTAACTAGTGTTTAGTTCTGAATTTCTGTTTCGATTATTTTAAAAATATTTTTCATCAATAGAACCGTATGAATGACAATATATATATATATATTAGTGATATAATCAATGTTTTATATTAAATTATTTTATTAAAATATTTATTTTTTTCTGAAATTCTTGAAATGTCACCCAAACAAATAAATGTTGACATTAATATGGTTGGATAATGAAATAATATTTTTTAAAAATTGAAATTATCAAAAATCACGTGCTAGTTTACGACGGAATTCGTCATAAATTATTATCTAGCAGAAAATTTGAGAAAAGTCAAATTTACCGCCAAAATTTTGGGGAAAAGGTTAAATTTCCCTCTTTGATAACTTACGACGAATTTTAATTTCCGTCGTAAATTGGATATTCCAATATTTTCCGTCACAAATATTTCGTCGTAAGTTTAGATGAAGTATTTTTTTATTTAATTTCAAGTTAAAATTTTAATAAAAAAATTTAACTTACGACGAAATGTTCAACTCGTCGCAACTTCAAATGAATTTTATTTTCCTGCCAAAAATCTTTGGGAAATTTTTATTTCCGTCGTAAATTTGACGATCCGATTTTTTCCGTCTCAAATATTTCGTTGTAAATTTAGATAAAATATTTTTTTATCCAATTTCAATTTAAAATTTTAATAAAAATAATTAACATACGACGAAATGTTTAAATCGTCGCAACTTCAAATAATTTTCATTTTTTTAATCGTGTTGTGCATAATTTTATTTGTAAAATACTAAATTTACGATGATTTTGGCTTTCGTCGTAAATAATTACGACGTTTTACTTTTTTCCGTCATAAGTTGGGCGCACATTTTTTTCCGTCGTAAGTTTGCTGTCGTAATTGACATATTTTGTTGTAGTGATAATTCAAATACACTAAAGATGAATGAGGTTCGACTTATGATTCATTTTTAAAAAAATACCACATGATTCATGTGTATAGTACAAAAAGCTGTTCATTTAAAACTTATAATACCACATCCTTCGGTTTGACCCTACTCACCGACAAATAATATATAATCGTATTTTCTGTTTATGAAAGAGTGTCCCCTGCAAGGAAGAAACAAAGTTCAGTAGGCCTATATCAAATATTTTTAGACCTCTCCAAAATCATTGTCTTTAATACCACTTACCCCCATGTAACCACCCAGCTAAGAACACTACATGAACTATTAAACTCGCACACAGAATTTACACTACCAATCATCATACGCGTTCATGGTATTAGTCATTCCACACAATTGGCCTCAAATTAGCATGAATATGTTGTTTTGAATAATTGATCGATCTGATTAATTAAAGACATGTTTTATAAGTAGATAAGTTCATAGGGGAAGGTTAGGGTTTCGTAGTGGAGCCAATAAATAGACTAATCAAATATATTTAAACCGGATATATAATTAGTAAGATAACAAGGGTACCAAAGGAATCATTGATTTGATTCGGCATCGCCGGACAATTTACAGCCGAAGAGAGGAGTAAAGAGCGAATACAGAGTGTATCGCACGAGGGCTTAATTATTGTGCATGGTGTTAAACTAAAGCAAAGAAATTCTCAGAACTCAAACAGCGGAAGCAAACAAACATCATTAAATTGAATCATATACATACACACACAACTGACATAGATACCAACCTGGAATGGAATAGATAATTATGCGACACTGGAAGGCCCTTTCTTCAAACACGGTGTGTATTAAAAATGGCAATTTGTAATTGTATGTCAACCAAGGGTAAAACAGTATACTTTTCCAAAAATTTTTTTGGCTCAACTCGTCCTTGGTTCCGGTTTAAGTAGAGGTAAGGTTGTTTTTATCATTATATTTATACTAGCCTATAATCCGTGCGATGCACGGATTGTTTTTAACATTTGATAATTTTTAGTAATATATTTTATAATATAATTTTCAATAGTTGAAATATAAATTGAATAACATAATAAGTTATAATAATATATGTTTTATAATAATTTGAAACTTAACTGAAAATAAATAATATAATATAATATGTTGTTCACAGTACTCGAGCCCTGAACCTGTAGAAATTATTAAAATAAAGAATATAAAAGTTTAAATATAATAAGCACTTGACGGGGTTCGAACCCTGAATCCATGAGAGCAGTTTAAATATTATTATAATAAAATTTTATTATTGCATCCAACGTTTCTCATCTTTCTGACTTTAGATTTAACGGTTGTTATTTATCGTACCAAATAACTGTACCGAGCAACCGACTATTTGCCAAATAACTATACCGAGCAACCGACTACCAAATAGAGGTTGTTCTGCTTATAATAGTATAGTATAGATTACAAATTTTAATTTCAATATGTTGTTGGTGGGATTTGAACATTATATCTCTTAAATAATTATGATTATATTAAGCGGTTCTAATCAATTAATTTGACGGTTCTAAATTGAATGAATAAAGATGGAGTTGAGTGAATAAAGATGGAGGCAGGCTGAATTGAGAGAATAAAGATGGAGCCTACATCAAAACTATACTCAAGAGTCCAAGGTTCCTCTATACCTTCATCCACGTCCACAAACTGAGTCCAGGGAATCAAGAAAAGTAGGGTTTGAGATTAAGGAAAACCGGGTTTTACAACTGAGCAAGTATTTTACAGGAGCGACCGTACAATGAACATCTTCTGAACCAGCCATCTACGTGCAAAATGTACTTTCTCAGATTCACGTCTCCCTGTGTACATAAATTTCTCATTTACCTACGGTTCTCATTTATTTAGTTTATATATGCTAATATGAAATATAAAATGAATATGATACCTATAGTAGAGGATTAAAACGAGGTCCAAACAATCAATAACTGATTGTAGCTCATACGATGCCAATAGAGATATGGTACACGGAGAAATTTATAGCAGGAGCATGAGCCTGAAAGAAGTATTTGTTTACGTAAGCATCTTCAGTGGGATCCGAAATTCTAAGATCATTAATTATCATAACCATAATTCTAAATCACCTAAATCCTAATTGTTTATCCAAAATTATCCATGCCAATTTTTTGACTCAAAAGAAATACACTGACAAAATATTAATTTCATATATTGACCATGGCATCAACGGTATAGGAAAATCTTATTTTCTTTCAACATCGGGGGTTCAAACTTACCTTTGGTTTCACTATTCTGCCGGAGGATTTGTTTAAGTTACTGTTTGCCGGAGGATTTTACCTTTACATCCCAGAATCAGAGTTTTGTACACTATATTGTCACACTTTACGGACTTTCCTTGAAGAAAGCGTTTCACTTTAAGAACCTTTTGGCAGTGACTCCATCACAGAGTATAGTTAACAACAGTATGAACAATTAAAGATTTTTTGTCAGACAGGAGAGACTTTGTAAGCCTCGATAAAAAAGGTAATTCACCATCTATCGGGAAATGTAACCTGTACTATTAGCTGAGATAAGATAACAGAGAAGTAGCCAGAAAGCAGTATTGAAAGCGCAACTAGTTCTACAAGTTATGAGGATAGAAATCTTAAGATCATGCATTGAACGATGTCCACATACTTGAAGTAAGGTTCTCAGACCTGCATGATTAAGCATTTGTAATATAACGTCAGGGAGAAGAACTGTAGAAAATAGACCAGATAGATGTAGTACATGACTAACAGAGGTGAAGTAACTAAAAAGCACTTGAATAAGAAGCACTTGATAACAAATTTACCATCCATTTCCCGCTTTTATGAGCATTCTGCTTGCTTGATTCCAGTGATTGAAACTAGGCTCTCCTTATACTTAGAGAAATGATCGTAACTTGAAACTGGGATCTCTCTGAATATTTTCTTCTCAGTGTTATACAAAAACACACTACTGCCTCGGGATAATAGCAGATTACCACTGTTAAAGTAGTGGTGCACACAGTGTATTGACAAGTGAATATCTGCATTAATAATAGTCAGCATCAGAGTCCAAGATGCCTCAGCTCCGCCACAACCATCTAGGCATTCAATATTATCTAACATCCACAAGCCAAACTTACCTAATTTACATTCTATCTCTGTACAAGTTATCGCCACAATCGAATTATTGAAGTCGAAAACGGTACCATGAATAATTTGGGTGAAGCACAAATTTAGCCTATTTTTATACAAAATTGACAAAAATAACCAATTTCTGAAAAGTTGGTCAACTTTGGCCGATGGGATACCCAACTGTCAGTGTAGTATCCACTTTATATAAGATACCCAACTGACAGTAGTGGAGTATCCCATATATGAAATACCCAACTATCAGTGGAGTATCTTATACAAATTGGGATACCCAACAAATTGGGATACCCAACTGAGAGTGGAGTATTCAATCGGCCAAAATTGACCACTTTTTTCAGAATGGCTATTTTTGTTAAATTTTTTCAAAAATCGGCTATTTTTGTCATTTTTTCGAATAATTTCGTTAGGTAACCTACATGAGCTAAACACCTCCTTATTTAAATTAATGGCCACAATGCTACGAAAGCTAGTCCAACACAGAAATCTGTTAACACAAATACCAAAACCATATGTGGAAGAACAATTTACTGAATAATCTGGGATCGTTCTCCAAGCATTCATGTTTGTAGAATAAACATCTTTACAATAGCCAGAAACAACTTTAAAATCATTACCAATGGGATCAAAACCAAAGCCATAAGGCTCATAATTAATAAATACCTTATTATTTATAGGTGGGGGAATGAGTTTGGACTCCTTCGTTGCTGGGTTCCAAAGCTAGGTACTATCATGAAAGTCTTGGTGGCTCGAAACACAAACAATTCCTCTAACAGAACCAACAATTATAAGATATGGCTTCCGCTGGAGCTCACTATGCTACAAGAACCAAGGTCGAGAAGTGAAAACGAGAGGTCATATTCATCTTTTACGACAATGAGAGTTTCATCATCTCCTGGCCTTGTGAGATTTGACAAAAGTAGCTCGTAAATAAATAACACCAGTACTTACACACTGCCTTAAACCGGAGTAAAGATTTCACGGGAAGCCGTAGCAGAATCTCATACAGAAGATCCTCAGAAAGCATGTCGCCGCTAGTTATACTTAAACGATTTGATGAATTCATCATAAATTGATCAGAGTGTATTTAGGGTTTTTGCTTTTCTCTATTAGTGCATGTCGGATCGGATCAATTTCGGATCGCATTTACTTTCGCATTGTGATATATTTGAAGAGCATCGGATCTGATGTGATTCGGTTTTGGTCAAATTTTGATTAAAATCGGATGAAATTCAGATTAAAATCGAACAAAATTTTGTTTGGATTAAACTCGGTTCGGATATTTTCGGATCATCACTTATTTTTTTTTTCAATTTTTGAGATATAAAAAATTTCTTTTTTATTTAATTTAGTATTTTTTATTGTAATATAATATACTTTTATAAAAGAATATGATTAAATAAATTTGATATCATAGACATAAAATTGTTTAAAGTATAATTTTTTTATTTCGGGTCAAATTCGGTTCGGGTAATATATTTTTCTGTTTTAATCTGTTCCAAGTTATAATCGGATCTTATTTTTCGGATAATTTTCGGTTAAATTTTCGGTAGAAGTATTTTTCGGATCTATTTAAATCGGCTTTCGGATAATTATCGGATTATTTAAATCGAATATCGAATCGGATCTCGATTTCATGAATTTCGGTTCGATTTTTCGGATTCAGACCCATTTTTTTCCAGGTCTATATAGGATACTGCCTAAATATGTACACATTCATTATATAATTTTTAATTCGTTCTTTAAACTCTTACCAAAAGCTTTTACCTTTTTTCTTGTCAAGAAATAAAGTCAATAAATGTATATTTTTTTTGGAAATTTATCAAAAATACCACTTTTTATGAAAATATTTGTAAAAATACGGACGCGGTTGCATATGAGGTTGAATATGAGATTGAAACGGTTGCATTTGAGTATTTATGCAAAAATCCCCTTTTTATATGATTTCAGTAAAACAACAAATTTGATAACACAAAATTTGAATATGAAAAATTTGTTGAAAAACAAATGTTTATTAATATAAAATTTAGGAAATACGAAAAATAAGGATATATATATTGGTAGCACTCATTGGAGAACCCAAGAGAATCTACAAAACCATTATTTAAAAAATATAAAATATATAATTTATTTTCTTTTTCATTATATATAATTACAAATTTTCCAAGTTAAAAATTGAAGTTACACGATTTTTTTTTATTTAAAAATCATTGAAATTTAATGAAAAAGTTTAAATTGGTTTTATAGTAGAATCACAGTTGAATAACTTATAAAAAAAATTCACTGTAAAATCAAATTTAAAATCAATAATCTTTTCAAATTTAAATTGTTAAATATTTTATAATATTCAAATATTATTATTATTCTAGATAAGCATCCAATTATATATTTTTTGAAATAAAATTTTACAATTTATGATCTATATTTATACTATCTATACTATCTATATTATAATAATCGGAATGAAATATAATTTGGTTAAACGGTTATTCCCTAATTTTGATTATTAAATAAATAAATAAATAGTACTATATATCCGCTAAATTACTAAATTATCAAACTACTGGATATAGTTTATCTATCCTACTTTATCTATCCTACTAAACTATGACCACAGCTTATCCTATTATTAAAAATAGATAAATTGTATTATATGATCACTAAATTACTAAATTCTTAAACTATTAGACATAATCTACTTATCCTACTAAACAACGATCACATGTTATCATATTTTTCTTTTATAAATTTATAATTATTATATTTTTATATAAATATTCTAAAATTATAATATTACGGGATAAATAAAATTTTTAAATATTAACCAAAAGTACGGGATTTAATCCAGTGACATTATAACAGAATCAATGATTTTCGATGGTTATATGTGGAGTAAATGCCTATATATGTATTAATATATAAGTATTATTTTTATTATTTGTTCAACTTTAGTTTTTCTACCTTAATCATGTAATATTACTGTCTCAAATCTGAAATTCCTACGGTTCCCGACAAAACAACACAGGGATCTGATTGGAATTGGATGGGATGAGTGACACGTCCTAATTTTATTTCAGGTTTATAGTGAACAAAAGATAAGTCCCGAAGGGGTGATGGTGTAGCTCATGTGGTAAATGAGGACTATGCCTTGTCGAACCACCAAGATTCGATTCTCCCCTACCACGTTATCAGAACAGATACTAAGTTATAAGCAAAAAGATTGGCAAAAAAAAAGATAAGTCCCGAAAGTTGTCAATCGTGGAATGTAATCAAGATGATGGAGAGGCATTATGTTAGAATTATCTTCAATTTTGTCCATGAGAAGAGAGACATTAACTCAAAGCCAATCACAGCTTGTAATTGTTAGAAATCAAACTCTCCATTAGGATATTAAATGAATAAATAAAAGATGGTTGTGCATGAGAAAAGAAAAAAAACAGCAGTTTTTCATGGTCAATAATAACAAGCTACATGTCTTGGAATCATGTCCAAAAAATAAGGTAGGCTATTAACCTCGAGAAGATGTTATCCAGAAGGCTTGGTCAAAGAAAGAAACAGTAACTCCTAAAATTAAGGTGAGCACTGCAGAAAAATAAGAACATCTTGAAAGGTGACAGTTGTTTTTGGTAGGCTGCATGGGAAAACATATAGCAACATATGTAAGCGATGACATAAGCATTTTAGAGCCTATAAATAGCAGTCCTACCAGTATTAGTAAAAAAAAACACAAAAAAGTAAAATATTTGTAAGGAAAAAGAGCAGAAGCTCTGTGTCTTGTAAAGGGCTGTAGCATGTATTATAAAATAGAGTCCTTATGTTCCTATTAAGTAAAATAAAAGTATTGTTGAGTTTATTTTAAGTAATATCTTATTCTAAAGCTTATTACGTTTTCAACAAGTGCCATCAGAGCTAAGGTTCCGTTCGTGAAAAATGGCGACAATGGCGCAACCAAATATTCCAAAATTGACGAGTACAAATTACGGGGACTGGAGTATTCAAATGAAGGTATTACTCGATTCCTACGATAATTGGGATATTGTCGAAAGCGGGTATGACGAGCCCACATATGCAGCCGCTGAAGCAGCCCTGTCAAATACTGAGAAAATGATTTTGAAAGAGACCCAGAAAAAAGATAAAAAGGCGTTATATACAATTATTCAAGGAGTTGACGAATCAACCTTTAAAAAATTTTCAAATGCAAAAACGGTGAAAGACGCGTGGGAGATTCTGCAGAAATCATTCCAGGGTGTCGAGAAAGTCAAAAAGGTTCGGCTCCAAGTACTACATGGGGAATTCAAAAATTTGAAGATGAAGAGTTCCGAAAATATTGGTGAATTTGTTACGCGTTTGAAAACGGTGACAAATGAGATGAAAAGAAATGGGAAAAGTCTCGATGATGTTCAGGTCATGGAAAAGTTGTTCCGTTCATTAACAAGAAAATTTGATTATGTTGTTACTTCTATCGAAGAGTCAAAAGACTTGTCCACAATTTCTATTGAAGAGCTCGTAGGTTCTCTTCAATCCCACGAGCAGCGAATGAACCAGTATGATGATGTAAGCCATTTGGAAAAGGCGTTGCAAAGTAAGGTATCCATTGGTGACAGTTCTGGCGGTAGCAGTTCTGTACGTGGAAGAGGTGGCTTTAGAGGTAGCTATCGAGGTGGACGTGGTCGTGGAAGGCAGTCTTTCAACCGAGGTCAGAATTCTGAAGGTTTTCAACCATCTGGTCGTAGTCAAAATTTTAGAGGCCGAGGAAGAGGTGGATTTCAACGAGGTGACAAATCTCAATTTCAATGTTATAATTGTAATAAATTTGGTCACTTTAGTTATGAGTGTAGAGCATCAAAAGTGGAAGAAAGGAGTCACTTTGCTGCAACAAAAGAAGATAAGGATGATGGCACTGCTATGTTCCTCACTTATAAAGGAGATGAGGAAAATAAGAAGAATGTTTGGTATCTTGACTCAGGGGCCAGTAATCACATGACTGGTCACAAGGAATTATTCGCGGAGATAGACGACACCATCAGCGGAGAGGTTACTTTTGGTGACTTGTCAAAGATTCCGGTGAAAGGAAAAGGTACCGTCACGATCATGTCAAAGAAAGGTGAAAAGAAATATATAAATGATGTTTATTATATTCCTGCATTAAAAAATAATATTATCAGTCTTGGCCAACTTGTGGAGAAAGGATATAATATACAGATTTAGGACAATTCCCTCATTATCAGAAATCAAGCTCGGGAATTGATTGCAAATGTGGAGATGTCAAAGAATCGTTTATTTACGCTTGATATGCAGAAGAATGTGCAGAAGTACTTAAAGTCGGTCATTAAAAATGACTCGTGGTTGTGGCATTTGAGATATGATCATCTTGGATTTTCTGGCCTGAAATTATTGTCAAAGACAAAGATGGTGGACGGCTTGCCAGAAATCAACGAACCAGAAAATATGTGTGAAGCATGTGTAAAGGGGAAGCAGCATCGACAAAGTTTTCCCGTTGGAAAATCATGGAGAGCCAGGAGGCCATTGGAGATTGTTCACACAGATATTGCTGGTCCATTTGATATCTCATCACTTGGAGGTAATAGATATTACCTAACATTTATCGATGATTTTAGCAGGAAAAGTTGGGTGTATATCATCAAAGAAAAGTCGGAGGCTCTTGATAAATTCAAGGAGTTCAAAGCACTGGCAGAAAAGCAAAGTGGTCATTATTTGAAGGTACTCATATCAGATAGAGGAGGCGATCGAGTATACTTCTAATCTGTTTAGAAGCTTTTGTAGAGCACATGGAATCAATCATCAGTTGACAACGGCCTATACTCCTCAACAAAATGGCGTTGCAGAAAGAAAGAATCGCACTATTCTTGACATGGCAAGGAGCATGGTGAAAGCAAAGCACTTGCCGAGAACCTTTTGGGCCGAAACCGTTTTATGTGCAGTTTATTTGTTGAATCGCTGTCCAACAAAAAGTGTCAGAAACAAAACTCCAAATGAAGCATGGAGCGAATGCAAACCATCAGTTGGACATCTTAGAATTTTTGGGTGTATCTCTTATGCCCACGTTCCCGATTAGAGAAGAAAGAAGTTGGATGATAAAGGCGAGAAATGCATCTTTACCAGATATGACAAAAAGAGCAAGGCGTACAAACTCTATAATCCCCTAACGAAGAAATTAATCATTTCTCGAGATGTTGAGTTTCATGAATCTGATTACTGAAGATGGAGCGAGGATGAAAGAAAAGTTGCTGGTTTATTTTTCAATGGTGATGACGATGACGGTGATAACCAGAACATTGAAGATGACGATGATCAAACTCCTCCACCAAGTCCAAATCAACAAACTCCTCGATCGACACCATCCACGGGAGAAAGCAGCAGTTCAGGGGGAGCACCACGACAGATGCGGAGTTTGGATAATATTTATGAAGCAACAAGTCCGGTACAAATATCTTTTGATTATTCTCTATTTTGTTTAATGGTTGAATGTGATCCAGTTACATTTGAAAAAGCTTCTGAAGAAAATAAATGGAATAAAGCTATGGACGAAGAAATTGGTGCAATCAAGAAGAGTGATACTTGGGAGCTCACAGATCTTCCAGAAGGACACAAAGCAATTGGTGTCAAATGGGTCTACAAGACCAAGACGAATCAGGATGGAGAAGTGGAGAAATACAAGGCGAGGCTAGTGGCTAAAGGCTACAAGCAACGATATGGAATTGACTATGATGAGGTGTTTTCTCCAGTTGCACGAGTTGACATCATCAGACTTCTTACAGCAATTGCCGCTCAAAATCAATGGAAGATTTTTCAGATGGACGTGAAGTCAGCATTCCTAAACGGTTATCTTGAAGAAGAAGTCTATATTGAGCAGCCTCCCGGATATGTTCAGAAAGGCCGGGAAAACAAAGTCTACAGACAGAAGAAAGCCTTATATGGTTTGAAGCAAGCTCCGTGAGCATGGAATACAAGGGTTGATGAATATTTTCAGAGAAATGGTTTCGTGAAGAGTCCATACGAGCATGCCCTCTACATGAAAACAAATTCAGGGGGAGATATTATGATCATTTGCTTATACGTGGACGACATGATCTTTACTGGAAATAATCCTGGTATGTTTGATGATTTTAAGAAAGTTATGACTAATGAATTTGAGATGACAGATATTGGTCAAATGTCATACTTTCTTGGAGTCGAGGTGAAGCAAAACAAAGACGGGATTTTTATGTCGCAGAAAAAATATGTGGAGCAGATTTTAAAGAAGTTCAGAATGGAGGAATGCAAGCCAATAAGCACGCCAGCAGAACCGAGCATAAAGCTCAGAGTTGATTCAACAAGGGAGTCGGTAAATCCGACATTGTTCAAAATTTTGGTTGGAAGTCTGAGGTACCTAACTTTTACTCGTCCAGATATTATGTATGCAGTTGGATTGGTTAGTAGGTACATGGAGAAACCGAAGCAAGATCACTTCATGGCAGCTAAAAGAATTTTGAGATACATTAAAGGTACACTTGGTCATGGATTATTTTATTCTCATTCTCAAAATGTAAAATTAGTTGGCTACTCAGATAGTGATTATGATGGTGATTTGGATGACGGGAAAAGCACTTCTAGATATGCTTTTCATATTGGTTCAGCGATATTTTCGTGGTCTTCAAAGAAGCAACAAACAGTCGCTCTCTCAACATGTGAGGCAGAATACATCGCAGCAGCAACATGCGTATGTCAGGCTATGTGGCTAGGCTACGTATTGGGCGAGTTAAATTTTGCAGAGGAGGTTCCGGTTAAAATTTACGTGGATAATAAATCCACTATTTCTCTCGCAAAAAATCCAGTGTCACACAGTCGCAGCAAGCACATCAATATTAAGTATCATTTTCTTCGCGAATAAGTGAATGAGAAAATTGTGGAGTTGGTGCACTGCAGGACTGAAGAAAATTTAGCGGATATTTTCACAAAACCATTGAAGTCGGATGTGTTTTACAAAATAAAAAACAAGCTCGGAATGCAAAGTCGAGTTTGAGGGGGAGTGTTAGAAATCAAACTCTCCATCAGGATATTAAATGAATAAAACAAAGCAATTGAAAATTATAAGTTAGAGAAATGGCAGTTGTATATGGGAGAAATAAAAGATGGTTGTGCATGAGAAAAGAGGAAAATACAGCAGTTTTTCATGGTCAATAATAACAAGCTACAGGTCTTGGAATCATGTCCAAAAAATAAGGTAGGCTATTAACCTTAAGAAGATGTTATCCAGAAGGCTTGGTCAAAGAAAGAAACAGTAACTCCTAAAATTAAGGTGGGCACTGCAGAAAAATAAGAATAGCTTGAAAGGTGACAGTTGTGTTTGGTAGGCTGCATGGGAAAACATATAGCAACATATGTAAGCGATGATATAAGCATTTTAGAGCCTATAAATAGCAGTCCTACCAGTATTAGTAAAAAAAACACAAAAAAGTGAAATATTTGTAAGGAAAAAGAGCAGAAGCTCCGTGTCTTGTAAAGGGCTGTAGCCTGTATTCTAAAATAGAGTCCTTGTATTCCTATTTAGTAGAATAAAAGTATTGTTGAGTTTATTTTAAGTAATATCTTATTCTAAAGCTCATTACGTTTTCAACAATAATAGCATGCAAATGGCGCAATCAAACAACCAGGGATTCAAATCATGAACTTGCGACATTTGCACACTATTTTTTTCTACCGAAGATTACCTGTACCTTTCGGCTTTTCATAATCTTGTTGCACAATACATTTAAACACCGTTTGTGTTATACAATGTGTTAGATATATTTGATAATGTCATGGCTAATATGATTTATGTTTAGATTTCAGATCTTACTTAACAGGACAAGTCAGTACTTAACCATTAATTAGTACTTATACTGGAAGTCAGGACTTAAGGATATCAGTACTTATATTATCAGGAGATAATCATCAGAAGTTAGATATCAGAACTTAAGTGCTGAAGGACGTTCAGATAAGGACAGTAGCTGATTAAAGGAAAGAAGATCGAGATAAACATAAGAAGAGATATGCATGAAGAAGGAGTTCCGTGAAGAATGGAATACTTGGAAGAAAAGATATATGATTGATATATTTTAGGAAGCAGAATTATATTCCATATCAATTAGCGATTATCTTGTAACTGTGTAGTATATAAACACAGACATAGGGTTTACACTATAAGTGTTATCATATTCGAGAAGATTATTTATTGTAACCCTAGCAGCTCTCGTGATATTTTGTTCATCACTGAGAGGTAACAGTTCCATACTGTAACAGAGTTTGTTGTTTCAATAAAGTTTGTTTTCTGTTACTTAAGATATTAAAGTTCGATTTGATTGTATTATACACTGTATTCACCCCCTCTACAGTGTGTGTGACCTAACAAGTGGTATCAGAGCCAATCTGTTAACACACATACAGTTAAAGATCCAAACACAATCATGTCTGACACAGAAACTCCAACTAAGCCTACCAAAACTGAAGAACCTCCAAAGACACAAATTCAAAGTCGGTATGAGACTATCAGAGTTCCCATACTGAGACCATCTGAATATCCCATATGGAAGGTAAGGATGACCATGTTCCTGGAAGCAACAGATCCAGAATACCTTGATAGAATCAAGGAAGGGCCTCACAAACCAACCAAGCTCGCAGTTGCAGTTGCAGGTGAAGCAGCAAAGACCGTACCAAAGGAGAAGAGTGATTATACTGCTGAAGATATAGCATCAATTGCTAAGGATGCTAAGGTACGACACTTACTGTATAGTGCCATTGATAATGTAATGTCAAACATGGTAATAAACTGTAAGACTGCTAAGGAAATATGGGATGCTCTGGAAACAAGATGTCAGGGAACTGAGATAATTAAGAAGAACAGGAAGACAATACACACTCAAGAGTATGAACATTTTGACTCAAAGACTAATGAGTCATTGAATGATTTATATGATAGATTTGTCAAACTTTTGAATGATTTGTCATTGGTTGATAAAGAGTATGATCTTGAAGATTCAAACCTTAAATTCCTGTTAGCTCTTCCTGAATGCTGGGATTTGAAGGCAACGACAATAAGAGACAACTACAATCTTGATGAAACAACTCTTGATGAAATCTATGGAATGCTCAAGACTCATGAACTTGAGATGGAACAAAAAAGCAAGAGGAAAGGAGGAAAGTCAAGGACAGTTGCTCTTAAGGCTGAAGAAGAATCCCCCAAAGCAGCTTCCTCAAGGAAAGACAAGGGTAAAGCTCTTTTCATAAAGTTTGATGCTGAGTCATCAAGTTCTGAGAGTGATGATGACTCAGATTCTGAAAGCTTGCCTGAGACTGATGCTGAGGAGGAGATGATGAAGTTGTGTGCTCTTATGGTGAAAGGTATCACAAAGATTGCATACAGGAAGTTCAGGAAGGGAAAGAAGTTTTCCAGGAAAGGCATAAGTTCTGATAAGAAGAATTTCAGAAGATCTGAAGGCAGAGGAGGAAAGTCTGACAGAGGAGATTATACAAATGTTAAATGCTATAACTGTGGTGAGAAAGGCCATATATCTCCTGATTGCAAGAAGGCAAAGGGTGATAAAGGCAATGCTCTTGTCACAAAGCAGAAAAGCTGGACAGACACCTCAGACTCTGAAAGTGAGGAGAACTGTGCATTGATGGCAAATGCTGATAAAGAAAGTGCTGCGAGCAGTTCTGAAGCTGCTGAAACAAAGGTACCTCAGACTACTTATGCTTTTCATACTGATGATATTAATGAGTTGAGAAGATATCTTAAAACCATGTTTGTTAGTTATAGAGATCAAACTTTAACATGTAAAAGATTAACTTCTGAAAATCTTGCTTTTAAGAAAAGAAATGATTTCTTAGAAAAAGAGTTAGTTATGTTCCATCAAACTCAGAAGGATAGAGATGATGCTTTTTATGTTAGGGATGAAGTGCTAAAAATGAATGAATCTCTAAAAACTGAGTTAGAAAAGGAAAGAGAGATTATCAGGACTTGGACTAACTCTGGCAAAACAACTCAAAATTTGCTAAGTAGTGGAAACTGGAAAGAGGGCTTAGGTTATGGAGAGGATAAGAATGATAAAGGAACTGAAGAAATTAAGCCTGTTGTTAAGCAAAAGCCAAAGTTAAAACCTGTTAAGTTTGTAACTGTAAAGTCTGAAAATGAGAAATCAGAAGTTAAAAAAGTCTTAACTTCTGACAAACTAAAACAAGAAAAGACAGCTGAAGTAAACGTAGGCTTAATGACAAAGAAGCAGCTTAAGCATAAGCTGAAAGATGTTAAGAATGCAATAGGAATGGAAAGGAAGGTGTGAATAAAAGCAATGATTATAAACCTGTTCCTGATGCTCCTAGGAAAACATGTCATAACTGTGGAAGTTCTAACCATCTGGCTTCTTTTTGCAGGAAGAATAAGAATATTAACTCCTTACCTTCAAAATCAGGAGTTAAGAGTCAGTCTGTTAGATACAAACCACAAAATCCTTGTTTTCATTGTGGTAGTTTATGACATTCCATTTATACTTGTAAGGAATATCATAGTATGTACTATGATTATTATCAAATAAAACCTTCTTTGAAGAAAGTTTCCATTGTTCCTTCTAGTATAAATTCTGATTCAAAGTCTGATAGTGTAAGTTCTGATAAGAACAATGTTAACATAAACTCTGATGCTAAATCCGCTGCAAATGTTAACAAACTTAATAAGACCAAAGGATCCAAGCAAGTCTGGGTCCTTAAAACTAATAATTAGTGGTCTTTGTAATTGCAAGGCAACAAGAAAAATATTCTAGTTCTGGATAGTGGATGTTCAGGACATATGACTGGAAATAAGGCCCTGCTATCAGACTTTGTGAAGAAAGCTGGCCCAAGTGTTTCTTATGGAGATGGCAACATTGGAAAAATATTGGGATATGGCAATATCAATCTTGGGAATGTCATAATTATAGAAGTAGCTCTGGTCTCAGGACTTAAACACAATCTGCTGAGTATAAGTCAAATCTGTGACAGAGGTTATCATGTTGATTTCTTTGAAGAACACTGTGAAATTGTGAGTAAATCTAAAGGCAAAGTTGTTCTGAAAGGATACAGGTGTGGTAACATTTATGAAGCTAAGCTTTCAACAAGTACTGATGGTTCTGCAATTTTTCTGATGAGTAGAGCATCAATTGAAGAAAGCTGGAATTGGTACAAGAAACTCTCTCATTTAAATTTCAACAATATAAATGAACTGGTCAAGAAAGATCTTGTGAGAGGACTGCCAAAGTCAGTATTTGCTCCTGATGGCCTTTGTGATTCCTGTCAGAAAGCCAAACAAAGAAAATCTTCTTTTAAGAGCAAGACTGAATCATCAATTCTTGATCCTTATCATCTACTACATGTTGATCTATTTGGTCCAGTGAATGTCATGTCTATTGCAAAGAAGAAATATGCGTTGGTCATAGTGGATGAGTTCACCAGATACACATGGGTGTATTTCTTGCACACAAAAAGGGAAACTGCATCTATCTTGATCGATCATGTCAAACATCTGGATAAATTGGTCAAAGATTCTGTGAAAATCTTAAGGAGTGATAATGGCACTGAGTTCAAGAATTTGATAATGGAAGAGTTTTGCAAAAACCATGGAATAAAGCAGGAATTCTCTGCTCCTGGAACTCCACAGCAAAATGAAGTTGTTGAAAGGAAGAATAGAACTCTCATTGAAGCTGCACGTACAATGCTTGATGAAGCAAACCTTCCAACCTATTTCTGGGCTGAAGCTGTGCAGACTGCTTATTTTACTCAAAATGCAACACTCATTAACAAGCATGGAAAAACACCATATGAGATGGTGAAGAAAAAGAAGCCAAATCTGAAATACTTTCATGTATTTGGATGCAAGTGTTTTGTTCTCAAGACTCATCCTGAACAGCTATCCAAGTTTGATCTAAAAGCTGATGAAGGAATCTTTGTTGGTTATCCACTTTCCACAAAAGCCTTCAGAGTCTATAATTTGAGAATAAAAGTGGTCATGGAATCTATCAATGTCTCCTTTGATGACAAGAAGATTACTGGTCTTGAAGATTTTATTGATCATGATCAGCTGAGGTTTGAAAATGAAGACTCAAATTCTGATGCTGAAAATCCCGACAGTCTAAGTCCAGATACTGTAAATTCTGATGGATTAAACTCTGATATTATTGAAACTATGGTGACTACACCAAAGGAAGATGCACCTGTGCAGGGGGAGCATACTCAAGATCTTACCACATCTCAAGAAACATCAGAACATACATCTGGCTCTTCAAGTTCTGATTCGGCAAGTTCTGATAAGCCAAGTTCTGCTAGTGCTGAAAATCTAAATTCTGAAGAATCCAACTCAGAGAGCATAGTTTCAGGGGGAGCATCAGAAAATGAAAATGAAGACAGCATGGATCATGGGGGAGCATCAAGTTCTAGAGAAAACCTTCCATCTGCAAGGAAGTGGACAAAATCACATACACCTGATTTGATAATTGGAAATCCTGATGCAGGTGTCAGAACTAGAACAGGTACTTCAAATGAATGTCTTTACAACTCTTTTCTCTCTCAGTCTGAGCCAAAGAAAGTGGAAGAAGCTCTTCAAGATGCTGATTGGGTGCAAGCAATGCAGGAAGAGTTGAATGAATTTGAAAGAAACAAAGTCTGGACCCTAGTGCCAAGACCAAAGAATAGATCTGTTGTTGGTACAAAGTGGGTATTCAGAAATAAAACTGACAGTGATGGCATAATTACAAGGAATAAGGCAAGGCTGGTTGCAAAAAGATATTCTCAACAGGAGGGAATTGATTATGATGAAATATTTGCACCAGTTGCTCGGTTAGAAGCCATAAGGATATTTTTGGCTTATGTTGCTCACAAAAAGTTTACTGTCTTTCAAATGGATGTGAAAAGTGCTTTTCTCAATGGAGAATTGGTGGAGGAAGTATATGTTGAACAACCTCCAGGCTTTGTAGATTCCAAACATCCATATTATGTCTACAGGCTTGATAAAGCACTTTATGGACTTAAGCAAGCTCCTAGAGCATGGTATGAGACTTTAGCTCAGTTTCTTCTGGAAAGTGGATTCAACAGAGGAACAATAGACAAAACATTGTTCTACCTCAACCGTGGAAAGGACTTACTTCTGGTCCAGATTTATGTTGATGATATCATTTTTGGGTCTACAAATGACAGACTTTGCAAGAAGTTTGCCAAACTGATGCAGTCAAGATATCAGATGAGTATGATGGGGGAACTTAGCTATTTTCTGGGCCTTCAAGTCAAGCAGAATGAAGAAGGCACTTTTATTTGTCAAACTAAGTACACCAGAAACTTGCTGAAGAAATTTGGAATGCAAGATTGTTCAAGTGCATCCACTCCCATGGCCACTGCAACAAAACTGGATAAGGATACTGGTAAATCAGTAGATATTACTGATTATAGAGGTATAATTGGCTCTCTACTTTATCTAACTGCTAGTAGACCTGATATCATGTATGCTACATGTCTTTGTGCAAGATTTCAAGCAGATCTAAGAGAACCTCACTTAACAGCTGTTAAAAGAATTTTTAAGTATCTTAAAGGAACAGCTGATCTGGGATTGTGGTATCCTAGAGAATCAGATTTTAAACTAATAGGTTACTCAGATGCAGATTTTGCAGGTTGCAAAATTGATAGGAAAAGCACAAGTGAAAGCTGCTAATTCCTTGGAGGCAGATTGGTTTCTTGGTTCAGCAAGAAACAAAAGTCAATTTCCACATCAACTGCAGAAGCAGAGTATATTGATGCAGGAAGCTGTTGTGCACAGATTCTTTGGATGAAGAATCAGTTACTGGATTATGGGTTAACATATTTCAAAATCCCTGTTTACTGTGATAATCAAAGTGCTATTGCTATGACAGGTAATCCAGTTCAACACTCTATGACAAAGCACATCAGCATCAGGTACCACTTCATAAGGGAACATGTGGATGAAGGTACAGTGGAATTGCACTTTGTTCCAATAGATCAACAACTAGCAGATATCTTCACAAAACCACTGTGTGAAGCCACTTTTACAAGATTGGTAAATGAACTTGGAATGGTTTCAGGTTCTTTTTCTAAATCTGCCTAGTTTTGTTCTGATGCATCAGACTTTATGATCAGTATTTATACAATGTAATCTCTTTGTGTATTCTGTGATTAATTGATAAATGTCTTTAAGTACTGACTGTTGTCTGATATATGTTTCTAAACTCTGATAAGTGATATGTCTGTCTAAGTAACTATTCAATCCTATGAGGATAACTGTGCTAGATACTGACCTAGTAGTTTTCAATAAACAAATGATCCCATGTAAGAAGTAATTATTTCTGTGGAAATTTTATGACACAAGCAAATTCTGATAATTGAGCATTAGTTGAGTTTACTTTGTGTATCTTATTACTAAGTCACAAATTAGAATAATGCTACTCATCTGTTAAGTTCTGATACTAGTAAAACTGCTGAATGTACTAAGTGCTGATAAACCTCACTTATCAAAAGAAAAACCAAAAGGATCAAAGAATAAAATCAGGTACTCCTTTGAGATCTAGAGTAAAAATATGGAATGGACGACCCAAGTGCATTGCTGGTATTAAGTAAATATGCATTAGAAAAGTAAAATATTTTCTTGGTGACTTTTCACACTCTATGATTACTGGAGAAATACTCTGATAATAGCATAAATTCTGATAAGCAGTCGTGACTCACTTACACTGAGAAGCCACTGTAAATAGAATTTAAAAAGATGCATAAAATTAGCACAAAACAGTTGAGGTGGACTCAAGCATGAACTCATTCATCAGTAGGTTTCAGGATAATGACAGCTCTTTAGCAAAATTTTAGTTATGCCTTATTTTTAAGATGTACTGAAGTGAATCAGACTTTACTCTTTGTCTGCTATTTAGCTTAATGCACACACTAATCACTCCATATGAATGATGAAAATCATTATGGTGATCTATGTTATTTTAGATGAACAGTCATTGTGTCACCTTGCACTAATTCCGAGGACAAGTTCTGGTTGCATATTCTGAAGATTAAGTTCTGAAGAGTATAACTCAGAACTTGTATGAGGATTTACTCAGATAAGCATTCCTTTTTCGAGTTAAGAAATTATGTTCTGATGACTGTTAAGTTCTGAAATAAGTCTAAGTTCTGATATTACAGTCTAAATTCTTTACTTGACTTATCTGTGGATAAAATTTGATAACAGTATATGATGATGGTGGTGCTCAAGGGTCCCCGCGTATTATCTTTTCATCAGGGGAAAATGAGTATGTTATGACTTTGTCTACGGTTCGACAAGCACTGCAGATACCTGAGAACTGTGTTTATTCTACGGTTGACGAACCAGTTCTTCAGAACATGATGGCCAGTATAGGATATGAGGGAACCTTGGCAAAACTTGGAAAGTTGAAGAGATCTTTCATGAGGAGGGAATGGAGTTTCTTCTTTGACTGCATTACCAAGGCTTTCGCCAATAAATGCTCAAATTTCGATGCAATTCCCATATTCAGCCAACAAATCGGGTATGCTCTTATAAATCAAACTGATTTTGATTATGCAAGTGCTGTCTTAGGTTTTATTGGGGATAGGATGACAGAAGATCGCAATACTGTATATTTTTCCAGATTTTGTCAGCTTATTTATAAGTTCTGTTGTAATCAGCCCCAAAATTTTGGTGATCTAATTCCATCCTTCAGAATTGCTAAAAGAGCTTTCACTGACTTATTATCTACTGATAATAAGAAGGCTGTATTAAGACCCCTCTTAATACCTTTATCTGTCAAACAAGCCTTGATCACCTATGACCCTGTTAAGTACACTGCACTTTTTTCTGATGTTCAACCATCAGAACCTCATCCCTCAACACCTACTGTGAAGCCTTCATCTTCTAAATCTAAGAAGACAAAGACTGTTCCTAAAACTCTTCAGAAGAAAAGGAAAATTGCCTTGAGAGATGAATCTGATACTGAGGACCAGGTTCCTTCTTCAGCACCTGTTGTAGGGGAAGTTGAGAAAAAGACTTCTCAGAAGGATTCTGGTATTGGGGGATCTAGGCTTCTCAAAAGGCTTAGAAGAATGACAGTTCCTGAAACTCCCAAGGACTCCAAATCAACAACGAGATACAAGAAACAGAGGGCAAAAAGGCCAGTTTCAGATGATGAAGAGGAAGCAGCTAAGGAAGGGGATCAGGAATCTCTGATCTCACAAGACAAGGAATTTGCTACAGTCACTTCTTCTCCATCAACTTCATCTAAGGAAGCTGTTTCTGAAAGGGCTACCACACCATCTGTGTCTCCTGTTGATCCAGGTACAATTGCTGATATTGATGTTCAAAACTTGGTTGTGCCTAAAGTAATTCTCTTAGAAGCTCCAACAACAACTAATCCTTCAACAACACCTGTTACTGATGCTGTTCAAACTCCAGAGTTATCTACACCACCTTCTCTGCATCATGATGCTGATGATCAGACTTTAGGTGAGCATCAGGACTTGGCTGTTGATCAGAACTTAGAACCAGATCAGCAACTAGAGGATGTTGAAGCCTCCATTACTACTCACACTGTTGTTTTATCAGAAGATACTGATTCTGTAAGTTCTGATGCTGCAAATGCTGGAGATACTGGTGATGCTGCTACAAATGCAGATGCTGATGCAGCAGGTCCTTCAGGACATGCTCCTCAACAAACTACTCTTAAGTCTGAACTTGTTAAGAAGTTTGTTACCAGAGAAGCACCAGTGCCTTGGAGTGAAACTACTGCAGGACAGGAGTGGACTAAGGAATGGAACTCAGTCACCTGTGTTCCAACTGCACAGAATCTGGCAGAGCAATTGACAAAAGCTGATGAGATGTTAAATACTGATGATTTCAAAACACAGCTTAGAGTCACTGCATTGAGTACTAAACATTTACAAGGTCTTCATTCAAATACTCATGCAGAGTTACATCTCTTAAGGGAAGAACTAATGAAGCAAGAACAAGTTCACAAGAATGATAAGAAAAAGTTCTTCCAACCTACCTTTGACAGGATTGCTTATATTGAGAAGAATCAAGATAATCAACAAGCTCAGATTGATGATATTCTGAAAAATCAAGCTTCTCAGCAATCACAACTTAATGAAATCCAATCTTCAGTGGAATTGCTTGTCTCTCTTCTATTACCTGCTGATGCCAAAAAGGGGGAGAAAGTAA